>NW_027710441.1:0-5870 GCF_054177405.1 Leptonychotes weddellii | reverse complement strand
GAGGATGGGTTGGCCTGGTGGTGGGTATTGAGCAGGGCACGTTCTGCATGGAGCACTGGATGTTGTGCACAAACAATGAATCATGGAACACTTCATCTAGAACTAATGATGTAATGTATGGGGATTAACATAAGAATAAAAAAAAAATTAAATTAAAAAAAAAAAGAAAGGAGATACTGTACCTATTGATAATATCTCTAGGAACAAATGTTTCTTAAATCTTAAATACATTTCTGTTCTTTTATAATTGTTGAAGCTCTTTAAATATAAAAATATGGAAAATCTTCCTTGAAAAACTATTACGAGCTTGACAAAATAATCTATGCTGGGTATAAATGTGGGTAAGAGAGGCACGCCTCTTTTCTCAGTTTATAATCTGGTGGAAAACAATAAAAAGGTAATAGCAATATGATATAATATGTTTGATGGCGGAAAAGGTAAAAAAATATATATATTGTGGAAGCACATGAGAGACATCTAATCCCTAATTTTATAATCCATAAATTTTAAAAGCTGTTCAAAATTTTTTTTGAAAATACCTTTTATTATCATTCTGGGAAAGTGGCATCTAAGACTTGCCCTAAAGAAATAAAAGGAGCAAGACAAACACAGAGAAATGGAAGACAGGGAGTTGGGTAGAGATTTCCAGACAGGGGCAAAAGTAAATACTGTTTACAAAGGGCTGAGTGCTGCTGGAGCCAAGAGTGGCAAGAGATCAAACTGAGCAGATGAGCTTTTAAAGGACAGCAAAAGCCAATTCAGGGAGTACAGATTTGATCCTGAACTGGTAAGAAATGATACTGACAAGTTTCAGCAGGGGAATGACAAGATGAGATTTTCGTTCTTAATATTCACTCCATTTGCCATCCAGTAAGGAGAGAAGAAAACCAAAGCACATATTTTTTCCAGGATTACAAAACAACAACAACAACAACAACAACAACAACAAAACCCAGAGGGTAAACCTAGAGAATTTCCAAACTTCTGTAGTACCCTCTGAAACTCAGACACCTATGATCAAATAGATATGTGAAGCTTCTTTGAAGGATTCTATTAGGTACACAATAATTTGTAGATAAATGTGGGAGCGGGAAGTGGAAAAATGTATTGTAGGATTGGCTTAAATCAAATAAGGAAAGCCAAGTGTAAAACTTCATAAAAAATAAAGAAGTAAATAATTATGCACTTCTTCACATTCCCACTATTATTGACACTGATAAATGATAGGATATACTTTTGAAATTTTATGTCTACAGATTTCACATTAAAATTTTAAGAGCTGTCAAAAATACTTATGAAAATGCCTTTTATTATCATATATAATTTATTCAGGTGAAAATACATGATTCAAATAAATAGCTTTTAAAGTGTTTTATGATTATATACTAATACTTAGATATAAAACTTGTTTGGTGCTATTTCAACTTTACAAGTGAAATGAAATTTAATAGCTGTTGGCCTAACAAAAAGTAGTATTCTAAACATCTCCTTATGTGACACTTCACCTAGTTAAGTAAATGTTTTTAAAAATTCATATAATTCAATATAGTCCTTCTTAAAACAATTTCATCCTTAAAAAGAAATCTTACCTTAAATGTTTGGATGGTCTTTGTATAATTGGGCACCATTATGGGTTTATTTGTCATCTTCCCTACTTGACAGTCTATAGTGATATGTTCCAAGGCCAGGGGTCTTTTTCCAATCCCTTTTATGTCAAAGACATACTCCATACCATCTACTTCATTTTGTAGAGTAAGTCTGCCCTGTGACAAATCAGCCAAATTTCAGCTCTGTAGGAGTCACAGCTGGATGTCAAACAATCTCTGCTATCCTATTAACTTTGAATCTGATTAATGAAATGAGCTTTCAAGGAGGTATCAGTCACTGACTTTTCTAGTTTATGTATAAATACTTCTACTGAATGAATAAAGATGAATTTCCTGTGAAAAGCTCTGTATTTCTCTTTGCTTTCTCTAAATGACAGAGTTTATATAGGCATTCTCATACATAGCAATTATATGCGTTTTTATGTCCTTGTCAAAGAAATATGTCTTAAGAAAATATTCTCTGAAGTACCAACTACCTTAATGAATAAAAACAAAGGAACAATGATTTTACTTTGTTAAACGTGTTATGTAAAAATAATCTAGACATAAGTACTGGCAGGCAATGGCATTGTGAATTCAGAAATTTTATCCCTCAAGTTAAAAGATTTATTAAAGTTTCAAGCAGAGTGAATACTAATAATCAAAAGCATAGAGTAGATAACTTTTTTGCAAAAAGGTTTATCATAAATTATAAAGGTTAATATCATACATCAGTTTATTGACAAATTAATACTAGGAAAAAAAATCAATGAGTTCATACCATAATCTCACATTCCAAAATAGGTTTGAACGTAAGGGGATACTGCACAGTTTCACCCGGTCCAACATATAAAACAGAAGGTCCATAAAACCATTCTCCTTCTATAGTAACTTGACATTTCCATTCATTCTTTGTCTTATTACTCTAAAGCATGAAAAATAATATAGAAAAATATCAGAAGGGTGATGTTGATGAAGCTGAATTACGTATTAATTCATGTTACTTTTAATAAAATTATATATTGTATTTTAAATTCCATTTCATGAGAATCACCATTTGAAAGTCATAGTTGTTAAGAACAACTATCAACAATGTGAATATACAGCATAAGGATGACTATGTATGCTTTCATTGTCATATAGAAGCATTGTCTAATAGGTTGATCCATGGGTTATTTAATATTTAAAGAAATATTTGTTTGAATGATTAATTACTGTGAAAATTATAAACTGGTCTTAGAATTACACATTCTACTCCTAATTATGGGCAATCTATCTGGTAGATTGCTCAGATAGCAAAGCTTACACATCTCATCAGAAAAAATTTTTGTGCTTTGAGCAGACTTTTCTTAAATCTTTAATAATTAAACAAACAAAACCAATTTCTAGTCTAGAAAATTCAACATTCCTTACAAATATATTACCTTCTTCTATGCTGTAGTGTCACTTTGAGAGCCAAGCTACAGCCAGTCATTGTTCTTAGTGCCCATGAACCCATCTTAACTGTGAAGATCACAACTGAATTTGAAGCAGAGATTCTCGAGATCCTAACTGCCTGGTAGAGCCAGGAATTCCCTTTTGAGTGGGAATGTGATGATAAGTTAAGGAAGTTGGAGTTATTTTTTGAAGGAAAGAGATCCAACAGAAGTGATTAGTGCGGTGCGTAACATGGTAACATTTATATTGAAGAATAAAGCTCTGTCCTCAATGTGGAGAAATAAATGGCAGCAGATAATGCCATTAGAAATTGTAATAGTTCAGATGAGAGGTTTGGAGAACTTTAATTGAGACAGTGGCAGTGGGAATGGAGAAAAGTAGCCAAAAAAAATAAGTAAGTATAAGTACCACTTACTACTGGAATATGTTGGGTAAGGGCTTCAAATGCTGGTGTTTCAAATTCAAACCTGGCTTCTGGACGTTCTTCATTTACCACACCTTCAATGCAATAGACACGCACATCATGCCGTGATATCAGCAAAATTTTACAAGGGTAGCGTCCAGGACTGAGAGGAACAAATCGTAAAGGAACTAGAACAGATCCATCTGCAACTATTAAAAAATGTTTTAAATAGCTTAGTTATTTTTGGTGGCATAAGTCCTAAAATTCATTTTGGAGTAAAGCAATATTTAATACTACTGTATTTAATTATATTGTATAATCTAGAAGAGACTAGCTTATCCTGAAGTAACACATTACCCTTAAATCGCCAGAGCATAACCACAATAACAGAATATATCTTGTGCATAGGTCATAGGAAGGTCTACTCCATAAAGTCACTCAGGGACCCATGTTGTGAAAGATACCACTATCTTCCAGGTGTACCATCAGGGACACCTCTCTTCTTTTGTTGACAGGTCAGGGGAAGAAAAGTGGCTAGAAGCTTGCTCCAGGGCTTTTCAGTGCTCAACTTAAAAGTAATACACATTACAGATGACCCTTGAACAATACAGGTTTGAACCACGCAGGTCCACTTATACGTGGGCTTTTTTCAATAAACACAGTACAGTACTAGAAATGCATTTTCTCTTTCTTAGGACTTTCTTAATATTTTCTTTCCTCTAGCTTACTTTACTGTAAGAATACAGTATACAATACATACAGCATACAAGCTGTGTGTTAGTCAACTCTTAATGCTATTGATAAGGCTTCCAGTCAACAGTAGGCTATCAGTAGTTAAGTTTCGGGGGAGTCAAAAGTTATATAAGGATTTGTGACTGTGCGAGGGGTAGGTGCTCCTAACACCTGTATTGTTCCATTGCCAACTGTACATTTAATTGGCCAGAACCAACCACATGGCTCTATCTAACTGAATGGGGGCTGAGAGACAGATATATGGAATATTTGGTGAGCATTATTGTTTGTTACATTTCTATGACTTAGGGGTACTCTGTCCCCTAGTAATCAAACAAATTTGCAGCTTGACCAGCAATTGGAAATAATTTTTCCATAGTTAATAACCAAGGGAAGCAGAGGTATGCCCAATTAATACTTCTCATATCACCTTGTTACACCATTAACCTTAAGTCAACAGCTAATATCAGTTCTTACAACAGGCAGACTATATATATTGGCCTTTCCTTCTAAGCAACACTAATTTTTTCTCTGAAGGTCACCATTTTCTTATTTCCATGAAATGAGAAAATAGTTATAAAAATCTCTCAATGCTAAAATAGGATGTAGTATAAGAGTTTAATGCACATTTCACTGCTAATGGCAAATTTTTTAAGTAATAGATAAAAAACAAATGATAAAAAAAAAAAGTTCAAAGCCTGATTCTATAAGAGGAATTTCTCTGAAACCAAGAAAACAAATCAAGCCCATCAATCAATGGACCAGACAAGTAGTATGACATTAATTAGCTATAATTTTAATTCACTCACATTTAGCACCTCAAATGTTAAAAATGGCAAACCTGTTTTCAAATACACTGAAGTTTATGCCAAGAACACCAGCCACATCTGCAAGAATATTAATTGCCTTAAATCATTTTAAAATCAAATTGAGGATTTGTATATGTGTGTTACCTGTTAGGTGTTATATATTATAAAAACATTAATTACATATTATATAGCATGTTGCATATTGTGTATTGCTATATGTCATATATACTATATATAATGTTAGTATTATACATTGTATATTAAAACACACTGACAGTGGATCACATTTGAAATCTATATTACATCTAATGGAAGTTCAAGATTATCAGCTGGTCTAGAGAGAAAACAAAGGCTGTCAGAATGTTGTTATTTTTATTCCATCCTATTCAAGTACAGATTTAATTTTAGAATAAAATTTTTTCTCGTCGAAAAGGACTCCAGGCACATTTTATCATCTGTTATTCATTGATTGTTTTCATTCTGAGAGAATTGTTTGAGTTGTGGCAACATCATTTGAACAAACCAGGTGAGATAATCATCTGATCAAAATTTGTTGCTTTATTAACAGAAATAAAGAAACCTCATTGTTCTCTTTCACAAACAGACTGAAATGAAAATATTTAGATTAGGTAATTTAAATAAAATTAAACTGCTTAGAATAGGAAATTTAAGCAACTCCAACTCAACAGTAATTAACTATTCTCATCAAAGATAAAGAATCACTAGCCATTTAATAGTAAACAATAATTGAAATGCACAAGTCCCAGTATAAAGCTTCTATCAGAGGCTTTATGTTCTACACTATTTTCCTTTCCCTAAAAATATCCACTTCCTAATGATAGTGAGTCTGAAAGTGAAAGCCAAGGACATTCTTCAGTGTACATTTTCCAACTCATGAAATGT
>NW_027710440.1:0-332 GCF_054177405.1 Leptonychotes weddellii | reverse complement strand
TTTTTTTTTAAAGATTTTATTTATTTATTTGAGAGAGAGAATGAGATAGAGAGAGAGAGCATGAGACAGGGGAGGGTCAGAGGGAGAAGCAGACTCCCTGCCGAGCAGGGAGCCCGATGCGGGACTCGATCCAGGGACTCCAGGATCATGACCTGAGCCGAAGGCAGTCGCTTAACCAACTGAGCCACCCAGGCGCCCCCAACGGTCAGCTTTTTAGGAAATCACAAATTCTGTAAAATGTAGAACACATACTTGGGGAAAAAAAAGAAGACATTTCTTTCTTCTATTCATTTTTCCCCAGCATAAAGCTAGGGTGCCAAAACTAAATGGTC
>NW_027710439.1:0-332 GCF_054177405.1 Leptonychotes weddellii | reverse complement strand
TTTTTTTTTTTAAAGATTTTATTTATTTATTTGAGAGAGAGAGAATGAGAGAGAGAGAGCACGAGAGGGAAGAGGGCAGAGGGAGAAGCAGACCCCCTGCCGAGCAGGGAGCCCGATGCGGGACTCGATCCCAGGACTCCAGGATCATGACCTGAGCCGAAGGCAGTCGCTTAACCAACTGAGCCACCCAGGCGCCCAGAATAATGGGAGTTTTAAAATGTTTACGAAAGAGCTCGACCACCCACAAAAGCAGAGAGAAAAGCGCACCAGCACCAACTTATTTGGGAGCGATTTCCAGATACAACGTCCAACCCAAAACATTCCTATCAGAA
>NW_027710438.1:0-332 GCF_054177405.1 Leptonychotes weddellii | reverse complement strand
TTTTTTTAAAGATTTTATTTATTTATTTGAGACAGAGAGAATGAGAGAGAGAGAGAGCACATGAGAGGGGGGAGGGTCAGAGGGAGAAGCAGACTCCCTGCCGAGCAGGGAGCCCGATGCGGGACTCGATCCCGGTACTCCAGGATCATGACCTGAGCCGAAGGCAGTCGCTTAACCAACTGAGCCACCCAGGCGCCCCGCATTTTTTTTTTTTTTTTTTTTTTACCAAGAGCAAACCTCATCCTGTTGCCTAAGCATAGGTACCTGAGGCAGTGGGAAGATTGTGCAAGAAAGACTAAGGGCTGCAGGATCCCCGAAGACAAAGAAAAACC
>NW_027710437.1:0-332 GCF_054177405.1 Leptonychotes weddellii | reverse complement strand
GCTGTGTGGGGTCCCAAGCTGAGCCCTGCTGGGCACCCCACCCAGGGCGGCCTCCGCCGAGACGGGCAACACTCTGCCCCTCAGGGCCCCAGTGTGCATGTGCCCTTCCCTGCTTGGCGGCCAGCCTGGAGGACGGAGACCTCCACATCTGGTGGGCAGGCGGGCGGGCAGACGGGGGCGAGCTCTGCACAGCCAGGCTCTCCCGCAAGCCATCAGCAGGGACCCCGCCTCTAGGCAGAGGTGCTCACGGGCTCCCGGCTCTCACCGGTGCACCGAGAGCTGGTGCCTGGTGTCCTGGGCGGTGTCTTGTGTCCCCTGAGGGCACCATGGGC
>NW_027710436.1:0-332 GCF_054177405.1 Leptonychotes weddellii | reverse complement strand
TTAAGATTCCCCTAAAATTAGCCCTCAGGTCAAGGGGGTGGTAATATGTCAAAACTGCTGAATATTTGTGAAACGAGACCGTACGTGGGTGAGCACCAGCCGCAGGGGCAGCTCCCGGAGGGCCCGGGGCCCCAGCCCTCGGGGGGCTGCCTCTGAGGCCTGTGGGAAGCGGTGAGGGGACCCCAGCCCGCTGCAGGGGACTTCCAGGGGGCGTGCCGCATGCGTGACAGGGCTGGTCACTCTTCTGCCCTGGCTGTGGGCCAGCAGAGCCCGTGTCCCTCACAGCCAGGAGAAAACCGTGGTCCCTGCATTGGCAGATGAGGGGAGGTGGT
>NW_027710435.1:0-332 GCF_054177405.1 Leptonychotes weddellii | reverse complement strand
GGGTTTCACTGTTTCTGTGAAGCTTCACCTTGCTCCTCTCTACAAATATGCTCCTCAACATGCATGGTCCTCAAGCTTCCAAATCACAGGAGTCTCAGCCCATAAATTCAAATTTGCTTACTCAGTCTTTATCACTAAGTACCTTCTGTGTCTCAATGGTGACTAGAGACAGAAAAATGTAGGTTTACAAATGGCCAGTCCTACGTCAAGGATCCAACTCTGAACTAATGGCCTTAATCATCAGGAGCTGGGGATGTTGAGGAGCTGTGTCTGTAGGATTCTTCGACTGAATTGTGCCCCTACAAAATTCTTATGTTGAAGACCCAACCCCC
>NW_027710434.1:0-332 GCF_054177405.1 Leptonychotes weddellii | reverse complement strand
TTTTTTAAAGATTTTATTTATTTATTTGAGACAGAGAGAATGAGAGACAGAGAGCACGAGAGGGAGGAGGGTCAGAGGGAGAAGCAGACCCCCCGCCGAGCAGGGAGCCCGATGCGGGACTCGATCCTGGGAGTCCAGGATCATGACCTGAGCCGAAGGCAGTCGCCCAACCAACTGAGCCACCCAGGCGCCCACCATGAAACAACATTTTTGTGTGCCGTCCACAGCCGGCATTTGTCTGTTTTACTGCAGCAAACCTCACGACTTCTAGCTCTTGGGCAATACCTTCCTCTACCATTCTAAATCTGTCTTTTTGGCCTCGAAACTCCTGT
>NW_027710433.1:0-332 GCF_054177405.1 Leptonychotes weddellii | reverse complement strand
CTTGGAAATGAGAACTCAGAGTATGAAGGAAAAACATATGTATCCATCGGCTTCTCTCCTCCACTGGTCCGGGTGATGTTTTGGTCATTGACTTGCCCGTGCCTCCCGTGGCTAGCAGGTGGCACGTGCCTACGGTTAACAGGTGACATGGCTGCTCTCACCTTCAGGTCAGAGAAGTCCCGGCACAGGGAGGGGGCAGGTATGTGATGTACACCTGGGCAGAGAGAGCAGACGACCCCCGGGAGAACGTGTCACCGTCCATGCAACCCAAGGAGGCAGGCGCGGCGGTCGCGGACCTTCTGGGGACAGGATTGCAAAGCAGAGAAGCTCTG
>NW_027710432.1:0-332 GCF_054177405.1 Leptonychotes weddellii | reverse complement strand
TCTTTCTTTTTCAAAAAGGGGAGATCAGGGGCGCCTGGGTGGCTCAGCTGTTAAGCGTCCACCTTCAGCTCATGTCATGATCCCAGGGTCCTGCTCAGCGGGGAGCCTGCTTCTCCCTCTTCCACTCCCCCTGCTTGTGTTCCTGCTCTCACTGTGTCTCTCTCTGTCAAATAAATAAATAAAATCTTTAAAAAAAAAAAGGGGGGGAGATCAGCAAATGTTTAAAGGGCTGTTAAAGGGACGCCTGGCTCAGTCGGTTAAGCGCCTGCCTTTGGCTCCAGTCATGATCCGGGGTCCTGGGATCGAGCCCCGCATCGGGCTCCTTGCTCAGC
>NW_027710431.1:0-332 GCF_054177405.1 Leptonychotes weddellii | reverse complement strand
GTTTATCCTTGGAAGTCAAATATAATAACCACCTCTACCCTTTCAATAAAAGAATTCTCATTCAATGCCCCCTCAAGGTCAAATTGAGTAACTTATCTTTTGTTTGTGCATAAATTTCCTCCATAACTCTTATAGGGTTTATCATGTTGTTTCAGGGTCAATTTTTGGTGTTTTTTCCCCCATTATATTGTGCGTTCCCCGAGAGTGGGCACTGTGTAGTATTTATCTATATATCCCCAGAACCTGGAATAGTGCTTTGACATACCTGGCATCCCATAAATGTGTGTTAAATTGAATCAAACTGAATTTATACTCCCATAGGTAGAAAATGT
>NW_027710430.1:0-5870 GCF_054177405.1 Leptonychotes weddellii | reverse complement strand
ATTGATTAGGTCCCTGGCAGTCGGTACTACCTCTTGTTCTTTTTGTTGAGGTGATTTTTTCCATCTTGTCATTTTGTCCAGAGGAGAATAGATGAATGAGAGAACAAAATGCTAACAGGGTAACAATGTCCCCAGAAAATATACTCTAAACAAATCAGAAAAGACCTGAAACCAGGGGAAAAGAAAGGGAAAGAAAGAAAGAAAGAAAGAAAGAAAGAAAGAAAAAGATGAAACACAGAACAAAACAAAACAAAAACAATATGATCAAATATGATCAGGCTGGTGCATAGATTAGTGCCACACACTAGATTTTGGGCGTATTTTGGTCTGTTAGAAGAAAGTGCCTCCCAAAATTTTAAAGAAAGAAAACTTACACATGTACAAAAATAAGGGTTGATATGTTGAAGGGATGGAATATGACTGTAAAGATGAAAATTATAAAAAGTTTTATAAAAGGAATTGGTAAGTTGTTTGAAAAAAGAAAGAAGAGGTTTAAAAAAGGGAGAGAATGTGATCAGGCAGGAGACTAGAACAAAGGCATACACTAGAGATTTAGGGTATATTTTGATTTGTTAGAAACTGTATCTCAAAATTTTAAAGAGAACAACTTATATGCCAAAAATAAGGGTAACTACTCTGAAGGGATAGAATATGACTCTAAAAATGAAAAATAAAAATGTTTCTTAAAAAAGGGACTGATAAGATGTTGGTTGAAAAAGGGAACAAGAAAAAAAAAAGTTAAAAAAATTAACTTTGAAAGACTAAAGAATCATGGTAAAAAAGCCATGGATTCTATGTGCAGTATTCCCCTAGCTCTGAAGTTCTGCTGTTCCCATTGATCGGTAAACTTGGTCTTGGTTGGCTGTTCTTGCTGATTTTCTGGGGGAGGGGCCTGTTGCCATGGTTCCCAAACGTCTGCGGGAGGCGGAATTGCCCTGCCCTTGCCTGGTCTGGGCTAAGTAATCTGCTCGGGTTTGCTCGGGAACTTTTGTTCCCTGCAAGCTTTCCATACAGCTTTGGAGGCCGAGAGTGAAAATGGCAGCCTCCCAATCTCTGCCCAGAGGAGCCGAGAACTCGGGACCCCACTCAGCACGCCCCCAGAGAAAAGCAGTCAATCACTCCTGTCTCCCTGGTCTCTGCCGCACTCCGTGCCCACCCGGCCTGTGACAGAGCATTTCTATCTCTGGCACACGACTCGGTGTGGAGTCTCCAAACCCAGCAGATCCCTGCAGTGTGCTCCCGCACCGCTCCTCCCGAGGGAGGAAGGGGAGTCTCCCCGGATCTGCCGCTTCTTGGGTCCCTGCTGGAGGAGCAGTGGCCCAACTGTGCCGCGGATCACGGTTTATGACAACCCTGAGCTGAGAGCCCGCCCCTTGGCTCGGTGTCTGTAGCCGGCTTCCCTGCTCCAATACCTGGGATCTCTGCTGCACTCAGGCACCCCTGGTCTTTCTGTGACCCCGAGGGTCCTGAGACCACACTGTCCCACGAGGGTTCCACCCCCCGCTTAGCCACTGGAGCGATGTCCCTCAGCGGAGCTGACTTCTAACAGTTCCAATTTTGTGCTCCGTGGCTCTATCATTTGCCAGTAGTGGCTGATGGAGGCCCCCTCCCCCGCCGTCTATCCTCCCAAATATCGCCTTGGATTCACTTCTCCGCATGTCCTACCTTCCAGAAAGTGGTCGCTTTTCTGTTCAGAGTGGCTGCTATTCTTTTCTTCGATCTCCTGTTGAGTTTGTAGGTGTTCAGAATGGTTTGATCCCTATCCAGCTGAATTCCTGAGACCAGACGGAATCCAGGTCTCCTACTCCTCTGCCATCTTGCTCTGCCCCTTCATGATGAAAATAATTTAGTCTTCCTGGAAGGAGAAATGTGCACGTCTCATTCACTTAAAGGCCTCCCCTCCCCCCACCAAAAAAAAAAACCATAATAGAAACCCATGAACAAAGGATTGGCAGAAAGAATAATAAAAGCGGCAGTTTTTCTGTGAAGCTTCTAGTCTATTTAAATTGTACAACTTTTTAAATTTTTTTAAAGATTTTATTTATTTGACAGAGACAGAAAGGGAATCCAAGCAGGGGGAGTGAGAGAGGGAGAAGCAGGCTTCCTGCTGAGCAGGGAGCCTGATACGGGGCTCAATCCCAGGATCCTGGGATCATGACCTGAGCTGAAGGCAGATGCTTAACTACTGAGCCACCCAGGCATTCCTAAATTGTACAACTTTTAATTACTATCTCCTCAGGTACAAAAACCCAAATCAGTAAGATAATTAGCCAATAATTGAAAATAGTTTGAAGACAACTCAGCAAGAAAAGTGTGATTATTTGTTGTATTTTCCCCTTTCGGCAACTTACAAATTCTATAATTCAGTTGGAAATTGCAGCTTTAGCAATAATGAATTTAAAGGGAAATCAGGGAGATTCATTTAAAGTGTCTTCATTATTTTCATATTTTAATTAAGTTGTGTATATTTACCAGCCCTTTGGATGATTGTCACTAATACAGAGAAAAATGGCCAGGTAATGTTAATTCAGAAAAGAAGTAACGTTTTTGTGATATAAAGGAACATAAGTATTGTTGCATGGTGACTTAGGAGTTTGTTGTGATAAACTTCTATTGTAGACCACATCTGAAGTTTTTGTTTTTTGTTTTCTTAAACTCTAGGTCCTTTGTGACAGAAGATGGTGCAGCTTAGTAGCTATTTATGGAGAGGAATATAGGGGGCAAAATTTAGCTCTTGAGCCTAGGAAATGTAAGATTCATGAAGACCAGATAGCCATGATCCAACTTTTCAAGGATTATCATGTTAGTAATGGTCATATATAGTTTTGAAAGCTAAAGGTTGGAAGTTACTAAAGAATTTTCTAATTAGAGCTGTCCAACAATGGGACTGCTACTTGATGATGTAGGAAGTTCCTCTTCAGTGAAGTGCTCAGACTCAGGCTGGAAGACCATCTCGCAGGGTTGTCTGGGTGTGTCTCCATTACCAGTCGCGGTGTGTGGATGGGAGAAGGTTGTGTTAAATGACCTCATAGTTCCTTCTAAGTTCAAGTATTCCGGTTTTATATTGGCAATAGGATTCTTTCAAGGAGGGGGATAGTAGGGGCTGAATGCAATGGACTCTGAAAGTTTCTTTTCATTACTAAAATTTCTCTAGTTTCCAAGGACATTGGAAAAAGAGGATAAAACCAAGGAATTCTAGAAGTAAATATCATTATGATAGGAAAATGATTTAGTAGAAATAGAATATTTATGGCACCTTAATTTTTAGAGGTTTAACACCAACACACAAAGTAGTTGCTAAAGTTTTTTTGGATCATTCTGACTGTAGTTGATAACTTTATAAAATTGATCTATTGTCACATCCGTAGATGACTTGCCAGAAGTTTTCCTACCATATCACAGGTCTTCCCCAAAACAAGATGGCCTTTAATCCCAATTTCTTTAATTGTGTTAGGCAGAATTGCAAAGATACAACCCAATATTCCCATCCCTTGCTAATTAAGCCTGAGGTAGGTACTGCTGGGAAGGGACTTAGCACATGGAATTATGAATCAGCTGACTTTAAGGTACAAAGAGATTATTCTGGGTTTTCTGGGTGGGCCCATTGAAATTATAGGAGTCTCCCAGCAGAGGACATGCACATAGGAAATCCTAGAGATTTATTAAAGGGGAGATCAGAGAGACTCAAAACATGAGAGAGCTTCAACTCAAGGTTGCTGACTTTGAAGATGAGGAAGAGTCCCAAAAGTCAAGGAATGTGAGCAGCTTCTAGAAGTTGGGAACAATTCCTGGTTGACAGCTAGCAAAGAAACAGGACCTCACTCCTACAATTGTATGGAATTCTGCCTACAACCTAAATGAACTTGGAAGAAGATTCATTCATAGAGCTTCCACTATGGACCCCTTGATTTCAATCTTGTGAAACCCAAAGCAGCAATACTGTGAGGTATCTGTGAGATAACAAATGGGTGTTGGAAGTTGCCAGCTTGCGGTTGGTTGTGTAACAGCAGCAATAGAAATCTGATACAACAATAAAAGGATACTATGGGTGGTCCTTCCTAGTCATTAGCAGAAAAACTTTAAAAATTTGTTACTTTAACTCAAAATGAGTGAATTGCTTTGACCTTTTAGCAATTTTATTTTTAAAAAGGACCCATTAGTCAAAATGATACTTCTAATGATGGAGTACACAGGACTGATATTTTGAGAAGTAGGACTTTCCTGGTACTTTTTGCCTACCCAGGTTACCATGGGCTTCAGTCCATCCCTTGGTATTCTTTATCCTTAAAACACAGCATGAGGGTTTCTCCACATCCTCACCAACTCTTACTTCTTGTCTTTTGGATAAGAGCCATTTCAACAGCTGTGAGGTGATAGCTCTTTGTGGTTTTGATTTGGATTTCCCTGATTAATCATGTTGAGCTTTTTTTCAGGTACTTGTTGGCCATTTGTATGTTTTCTTTGGAAAAATGTCTATTCAGATCTCTGCCCATTTATTGATCGCTTTTTGCTAAAAAGTTGTATGAGTTCTTAGTATATTTTGGATATTAATCCCTAATCAGATCTATGATTTGCAGATATTTTTTTCCCATTCAATAGGTTGCCTTTTCATTTGTTCATGGTTTCATTTGTGCAGCTTTTTAGTTTGATGTACTCTCATGTATTTTTGCTTTTGTTGCCTTTGCTTTTTGGTGTCAAATCCAAAAACAAAACAAAACACAACCAACACACACAGAACGAAAACAAAAATATTGCCAGGACTGGTACGTATGATATCTTCTAGGAGTGTGATGGTTTCAGGTTAACATTCAAGTCTTTAATCCATTTTGAGCTAATATTTGTGTTTGGTGTAAGTTAGTGGTCCAGTTTCATTCTTTTGCATATGGTATCTCAGTTTTCCCAACATTTATTGAACTGTCCTTTGCCTATAGCATATTTGTGCTTCCTTTGTCATAAATTAATTAACCATATATATGTGTGTTTATTTCTGGGCTCTATTCTGTTCTATTGATCTTGTGTCTGTTTCTATGCTAATACCACATTGTTTCGATTAATACAGCTTTGTTATTGGTTTGAAATCAGAGTATGATGTCCCCAGTTTTGTTCTTTTTTCTCAAGATTGCTTTAGCTATTTGGGGTCTTAGTTCCATACAAATGTTAAGATTGTTCCAGTTCTGTGAAAAATGCCATTGGAATTTTGATAGGAATTGCATCGAATCTGTAGTTCACTTTGGTTAGTATGAACATTTTAACAAAATTCCTTGTGAATGTGGAATATCTTTCCATTTATTTGTATTCAGTTTCTTCCATTAATTTTCAGTGTATAGATTTTCCACCTCCTTGTATTTAAATGTATTCCTAAGTATTTTTTTAATGAAATTGTAAATCGGTTTAAGTTCTTTCTTAATAGTTTATTAGGGTGTAGAAACACAAGAGATTTTCATAAATTGATTTCATACCCTGAAACTTCATGAATTTGTTTTAACAGTTGCTTGGTGGAGTCTTTAACATTTTCTGTATAAAATACATCATATGCAGATAGTTACAGCATTTCTTCCCAATTTGGGTGCCTTTCATTTCTTTTTTCCTGATTGCTCTGGCTAGTACTTCTAATACTATGTTGAATAAAATTGGTAAGAGTAGACACCCTTCTCTTGCTCCTGATCTTAGAGAAAAAGCTTTCAGCTTTGCACTGTTGAATCTGATGTTGTGAGCTTGTCATTTATGTTATTATGTTGGGTGTTATTTTATAATCACTTTGTTGAGAGTTTTTATTATAAATGGATTGGAATTTTGTTATTTTTACCTTCATTTTGTTGTGGTAGTGTATCATGCTGATTTGTGGATATTTTTTTTTTTTTTTGGGTGTT
>NW_027710429.1:0-332 GCF_054177405.1 Leptonychotes weddellii | reverse complement strand
ACGCCACTCAGCTCTGCTCTGTACAAGGAGCACTCGGGAAGTCTATTTCTGCTGGTTGGCGGGAGCGAGTCTGGTAAGCGCGGGGGCTGGGGGCGCCCAGCAAATCAGCCGCGGGTACAAGGCTCAGCCATGGGCGCAGCGGCGGGCTGTGTTTGAGCACAGCCCCGGCCTCCGTCACATGGCGCTGCCTGCTGGGCATACCGCATGGACCCAGGCAGGAGGAGGGGACAACGCTGGGGGCAAGAGAGCCAGGAACCCGCCCACCCTCATCCTGGAGAGCGGGAAGGGGAGCCACAACACAATCAGGGGCAGAAGAAGCTAGGGAAGGGGGT
>NW_027710428.1:0-332 GCF_054177405.1 Leptonychotes weddellii | reverse complement strand
GAAAATTTTTTTTACAAGAATGTATCAATGTTTGTGAGCACTTTAAAATGGCAATTTTGTGGGGCACCTAGGTGGCTCAGTCAGTTGAGTGTCTGACTTTGGCTCAGGTTGTGATATCGGGGTCCAAGGATCTTGGGGTCCTGGGATCAAGCCCTGTGATGAGCCCCACAGTGAGCCCTGTGCTTGTCCCTCTTCCCCTGCCCCTCCCCCCACTTGTGCTCTCTCTCTCTCTCAAATAAAGTCTTTAAAAATGACAATTTTGTGTTTATAAAGAATGTAGAAAAGAATATAGCTTTTTATTTATTTATTTTTGTTTTGTTTTGTTTTGTTTT
>NW_027710427.1:0-332 GCF_054177405.1 Leptonychotes weddellii | reverse complement strand
AGTAATGTGGCAGGATACAAAATCAATGCACAGAAATCAGTTGCTTTCTTATACACTAACAACGCAACTGTAGAAAGAGAAATTAGAGAAACGATTCCATTTACAATAGCACCAAAAACCATAAGATACCTTGGAATAAACCTAACCAAAGAGGTAAAGGATCTATACTCTAGGAACTACAGAACACTCATGAAAGAAACTGAAGAAGATACAAAAAGATGGAAAAATATTCCATGCTCACGGATCGGAAGAATAAACATTGTTAAAATGTCTATGCTACCCAGAGCAATCTATACCTTCAATGCCATCCTGATCAAAATTCCAATGACATT
>NW_027710426.1:0-332 GCF_054177405.1 Leptonychotes weddellii | reverse complement strand
CCAATGAGAGGGTGGTCAAGCTTTAGGGGTCAGGAGAGGAGGGTTGCGTTACGATGGCCCAGTGAGAAGGCACCAAATTTAGGTGCAACATATAACTTAGGGTGGCCCAGAATCAGATGAAGCACCCAAGAAGGCACCTGAGCTATGATTAAGAAATAATGATTTCAACTGTACACCTGACACTAATATAACACTGTGCATTAACTATACTGAAATTTAAAAAAACAAGAAATAAAAATTAAAAAAAAAAAGACATCGTGATTCCACATTTGCGTTCCTTACCTGGGAAAAGCTATATGGGATCATCAGGCTCATCCAGAGTCCAGCACTGT
>NW_027710425.1:0-332 GCF_054177405.1 Leptonychotes weddellii | reverse complement strand
TTCATTTTGTGTATCAGTCCCTTTTGTTCATACTATATACGAATCTATTCCATAACTAGTTCAACAAATATTTAGTGAATGCATTTTTGTATTAGTCAGTATTCTTAAATTGGGAATATGGAAGCAATACAGATTTTTTTTTTAAGATTTTATTTATTTATTTGAGACAGAGAGAATGAGAGAGACAGAGAGCACATGAGAGGGGGGAGGGTCAGAGGGAGAAGCAGGCTCCCTGCTGAGCAGGGAGCCCGATGCGGGACTCGATCCAGGGACTCCAGGATCATGACCTGAGCCGAAGGCAGTCGCTTAACCAACTGAGCCACCCAGGCGCC
>NW_027710424.1:0-332 GCF_054177405.1 Leptonychotes weddellii | reverse complement strand
TCACACACACACAGTCACGCACACACACAGACACACAGACACACACACAGACACACAGTCATGCACACACACACAGAGTCACACACACAGACACACACACACACAGAGTCACGCACAGACACACAGTCACGCGCACACACACACAGTCATGCACACACACACACAGTCACACACAGTCACGCACACACACAGACACACAGTCATGCACACACACACAGAGTCACACACAGACACACAGATGCACACACACAGTCACACACACACACAGAGTCACGCACACACAGTCACGCACACACACACACAGTCATGCACACACACAGTCACACACAGTC
>NW_027710423.1:0-332 GCF_054177405.1 Leptonychotes weddellii | reverse complement strand
TTTGTATTTACCTATGAATTTTTTTCCTTTCACAATTTTCTTACTCCTAATTACAGCCTTTTCTTTCCACTCAAAGAATTCCTTTTAATGTTTCTTGTAAGGTTGTTTAGTGGTGATGAACATCTTTAACTTTTGTTTGTCTGGGAAACTCTATATCTCCTTCTATTCTGAATGATAGCCTTGTTGGGTAGATTTTTTCATTTCAGCATTTTGACTATATCATGCCACTTTCTTCTGTTCTGCAAACTCTCTGCTAAAAAATCAGCTGATAGGCTTATGGAGTTTCCCTTGTATGCAACCATTTTCTTTTCTCTTGATGCCTTTAAAATTTT
>NW_027710422.1:0-332 GCF_054177405.1 Leptonychotes weddellii | reverse complement strand
GCACACAGAATTTGATGGGATCAAAGAGACTTAATTTTTTAGAGATTTCCATTGCCATCAGCCTGGGTGAAAAATTGATTGCCAGACTTGTAAAATGATTTTGGCACTTGGTTTTCTGGGGCAGGAAGCAGGCTGGGAAATTTCCTTATTCCCCTCAGAGAAAGTCTATTTCCCAAAGTCTAGATCAGCTGTAGCCAAGAAAGAAAATGCAGACACAGAGTCCTTTTCAGAGTGGATCCAGGAGCTAAGGACATCGGTGAACTAGGAAGTTATTCTCAGGGAAAAGAATTTGACCTCATTGAAGGACATCTTCCAGCAGCAGGGTAAGAGGT
>NW_027710421.1:0-332 GCF_054177405.1 Leptonychotes weddellii | reverse complement strand
GACTCAGAAAGATTTAAGACAATGAATAGTAGACTCAGTTAAGTTGACAGAAGGACTTCAAAGAATCATCAGTGCATGTGCTAAAACTCTCACACCAGAACCAAAGTATAAAAGGACCTACAGCAAAAAGATTTATGCATGGGGTTTTTGGAGTATGGTGTGAACCACAGTTATATTCATAGGAAACCCACAAAGGTTTTCCAAAGGTTGTATAAAAAAAAAAAAATTCCACAAGTAGCTTGGACTAAAGGGGCCAGAAACAGTTTATAATAAAAGGAGAGCCCTAGGCTTCCCAATTTTTATGATGAGGAAGAAGTATGATAACTATTCAG
>NW_027710420.1:0-5871 GCF_054177405.1 Leptonychotes weddellii | reverse complement strand
CACGGCGAGGCCGGAGCCAGGAGTCTCCGGCAATGTCACAAGAAAGTGAGCCGGGGCAGGAGGGGGAGCGGGAGTCCCTCTGGGAAGACAGTAATGGGTTGTAAACAATTTTCTTCGAAACACTGGGTTCAGAGTATGGTGTTTCAACAGGAAGAGTTAAGGTCTATATCCCAGTGGGAAAGGCAGGACCAAACGGCCATGACCTTGGACAGATTGGAGGGAAAAGCTTAACATGAGCATCATCCTACTGAGTGTCAGACCCTTCATGGACTGTGTCTCCTTGAGTCCCTGTGACAACCAAGAGAGGCAAATGGTGTAACAGTCAAAGGGGAAAGTTAACAGAATGGTCAGATAAAACTTGGATGTGAATCCCAGCTCAGCTGTTTGCTTCTAAATCCTGTGCTATCTCTGGCAAATCACTTAACCTCTCGGAGTTGGTTTCCTTATTTATTAAGAGTGGTGAGTGCCCAACATACATAATGAATGGGAAATGACAAAGAAAAGGGCTCAATTAAGAGCATTCCCTGCTGGTGTGGTTTCTTCTTATTCTTCCTGCTGCTGCCATCCCAACTATTAAGTAGATCTTGGTGCCAAAGGAAATTCTGGATGATCCTGACTCACTCTGCTAAAAGGCTTCTTGGCCGTTTGCATGTGAAGATCCATCCTTCATCTCTGAACAAACGGGACGGGTACATGGATACCAGGAGACCAAGGCATTTTGTTCCCCGAGATAAGTAAGTTACAGAAAGCGATTTGGGGGGGCGCCTGGGTGGCTCAGTCGGTTAAGCGACTGCCTTCAGCTCGGGTCATGATCCCGGAGTCCTGGGATCGAGTCCCACGTCGGGCTCCCGGCTCAGCAGGGAGCCTGCTTCTCCCTCTGACCCTATCCCCTCTCATGCTGTTTCTCTCTCTCTCTCTCTCTCAAGTAAATAAATAAATAAAATCTTTAAAAAAAAAAAAAGAAAGCGATTTGGGAGGATACAAAAAAACGTAATAAAGGAAGCCCCGCCTCTTGGGAACAAAAATGGTAAAGCTTCTATTGTCAGCTGACCTTCCCTGCCCCCGCCCCCCGCCACCCCACCCAGAATGCGGAGAGGTCTCGAGTCCGCTCAGATGGAGGAGACCTCACCAGCAAAGGGCTGGTGATACTAGCTTTCTCCTTAATACTCTCTTGAGTAAGAAACCAAAGACTTGGTCTTAAATTTTTAAAAAACCTTTCTAATAAATGTCTGTCTCTTGGCATTCTTAAACTTTTATGCAATGCCTTCTGAAAAGAATAAATTCGGTGACAAGCAAAGAGAATTTTTGCCCGAAACTCCCCTAAAACATAACTTTGCCCCATTTTCTGTATAGAGAAACTGAGGCACAGTCAGGGTAGGTGACATGCCAATACACAATGGGCCTGGCTTTCGAGCTCACATCCGTCCATCCTCCGAGGATGAGTACCTCACCCTTCTCCTTCCTTTAGACAGAGAACCTGTACATTCCACAGCTTTGGGGCCCAGGAATGGAGTCTCCGCCTTGAAAGGCAAGTCTTGCCCAGCACGTGAGAATAATAGTAATTGCAAACCTGCAAACGCAAACGTCCCAAGTTCAGTCCCCATGCTAACTTTTTAGATTTACTTAATCTCCAGCAACCCTTTGAGGTGGGTACTATTATCATCTCCAGTCTGTAGAGGAACCTGAAATTAAAGAGGTCAAGTGACAGGCCAAAGGGCATTCGATTTTGACAACTAAGTGGTGGAGACAGGACTCGAACCCGGGCACAGGGACATGCGGACCCAGCATCCTAAGCAGCACATCCTGCAGGCTCTGACTTGAATGCACCTTTGAGGCTCTGGGGGAGGCCTATACAGAGATAAGCAGGACCTGTCTCCCTGAGACTTTTCGCCAGTGACTCGCCCTGACCAACACAGCCATCCCTGATGAGTGCTCCTTCGTTAAAGAGTACAGACCCCGAAGCAGGAGAAACCAGGAAAGAGAGTGAGCCAGGGAAGGAGGGCAGCCAACATGCTCCCGAGCTGGCCACTGCTAAGGACAACAGATTTCTGCACCTTGCAGAAGCATCTTCCCGTTGGCCATACCAAGTGTATCTTAGGATGGTCTATCCCCTGAGGCGGAGGGGTGGGGAGGGGACAGAACTTATTTCTCCACTCTTATGTTCACCCCAAGGGGACATAAGCAACACCCCCACTTCTGAAGGTGCCTGATACTTCAGCTTCAACAGGGAAGCTCTAGAGTAGAAAGCAAGAGGCCCACAGCATCGATGCGAGTGAGGTGCCGTCAGGTTGTGGCTACATGAACTTGGTCAAAGTCCACAGAGTGGGAGCTGCTGGGCCCAGTGCAAAACAAAAAGGCAGGGGCCCTTGTTCAAATATTATTAAAAATTTCAAGGTAGCTACAGCAGAACATTAAACCAAGCACGGAGCCCTTCTAAGCACGGGGTCCCTAAGCACCCCCCCCCCCGGTATCCTTGTGGCCCGTTCTGTTTGTGCAGAGATGAAGAATGGATTATCCCATGCAAATGGCCAAGAAGTCTTTTAGCAGAGTGAGTCGGGGTTGTCTAAACTTTCCTGTCCGACTACACAGGTCTGGCTGGTGGGTTTGCCAGGACAGTTGGCACGGAGGCCCTGATGACAGGGAGACGGGTGAAGTGGAGACCATCGCAAGTGGCTTCTGAGATGGGTCCAATGCAGCGTCTGACAAGGCGGCGTCAGGAGATAAGCTCAGAAGAATAAGGTGGGGCCAGCACGGGCCGGGACATGGAGGAACCAGTTTCTATCTTGTAGGTGATGGAGCATCATAACAGAAATCGCGCTCTGTGAGCGCAGTTGCAAGATTGTAAGGGCTTATCTAAAAAATGGGAGTCCAGGCAGGAAAAGTAGAGACAACCAAACTGGGGGGGCGGGGGGGTCATGAGGTTTGCATTAGTCAGGGAGGACCTCAGGGAAATGATGAGACACTGGGGAGAGAAAAAGAGCGAGAAGGAAAGCAGGGTCTTTCATCTATGGTCTACCCAAGTACCTGGTGAAATCTGGAGCCCTGGCTGCCAGTGGGGGTCTCTGCCACAGAAGCTACCGAAGGAAGTCCTCGTCTGTGTGCAGCCATCAAGGACAATGGCTTCCATATGTGTCTGGAACCCAAACAGCCCTAAACATCCCTAAAGTCACACATTGTTTCGTACGGGGGTACTGTTTCCCCATTATCCAGTGAGGCGAGGATCTCTTACTCTCTCATTGCCATCCCTACCCGCCACCCACGCTGGACCAGGCACAGCCACCTATTATGTCCCTGCGCAGCCCTGGGTTCTGTACCCTTCCGTGCATGATTCATAGCCGGGGGACTTTATCCCTCTGGGGCTGGTCTGCATTCACTCTCCTATTTCCACCCTGTAGCATCTCCTCAGACATGATATTCCACACTGCCCCCAGAGGTCGATATCAGATCTTGAAGTTCCCTCCAGCATGACTTAGGGTCTCCCCAGCCCACCCCATGTCATACTGTCTTTAGTCGACACCTAGCATTCTGGGACCAGGCCTCGGAAGCCCTGCTCCATAGCCCTGCACTTCTGAAGTTCACCGTGGTTTCGTGAACCAGTTGTCTCCAGTTCAGTAAATTGATGGCCTTAAGCTTTGGAGTCAAGTCAGCCAGTCCCAAAGGGAGGAGGTTACATAGTTATAATCCCATCTCTGTATAATTCTATAGTTTAGATTTAGATCGTATGCATCAGACTCAGAATGCTGAGGCCCAGCCGAGACCACTGGAATCAGGAGCAGCAGGTGAGGGCCCTGTGATTCCCAAGCCACAGCATTCCTCACCCACCCCGGACCCCATTCTAGTGGTCTAGTCCAGCTCTGCCTGGATCCACACTCCAGTTTTCTGGCTGACCTACGTTATGTCCCAGTGCTGGAAATCGGGGATTCAGCACACCGAGACCTTATATAAATCCTCACGTCATTCCTAGCATTTGTTGCTCTCCTCCTCCCTGGTCCCAGATCTGTCCCTCCCTGTACCTCAGGCTGCTAACTGAGTCAGTCCCCACCCAACAGACCCCTCACCAGTAACTGCCCCCCCGAAGCCCACATGCTTCTTGTAAAGTCAGCCCCAGCCTGTTACTGTTTTACTCCTTGCAGCCCACCCATTCAGCTACGTCAACAAGCCCCACTGCCAAACCTGGGTCTAAGATGGATGCAGGCCCTCAGACCCTATCCTGGTCTTCCCAGCTGTCCCTTCCAGAGCCCAACTCTGTGGCCAGGCTGGTTTCCCAGCTCCCACAGTGCATGGGCCCAGCTCCCTCTCCCACCATGGGGCCTGAGCCGTCAAGCCCCCAGCAAGCTGATTTCCAAGCTGCCCCAACACAAGCAAGCACCTTCCTGCCCAGAATGTCCTATTCAGCGTGCCCTCACCAAGGACAGAAGTCCAGACAAGAGGGGTGCCTGGGTGTCTCAGTGGTTTGAGTGTCCGACTCTTGATTTCAGCTCAGGTCATGATCTCAGGGGTATGAGATAGAGCCCCTCATCAGGTTCCATGCTTAGTGGGGAGTCTGCTTGAGATTCTCTCTCCCTCTCCCTCTGCCCCTCCCACCACCCCCATCTCTCTTTCTCTTTCTCAAATAAATAAATAAATCTTAAAACAAACAAACAAACAAAAGAAATCCAGACAAGAGAGAGTTAATGCAAGCAGGAACCCCCACCAGCTCCACCAACATCATCCATTTGGGCTTTAACCATTCATCCGTATCTTCATAGTTAACAAATATTTTTGACCAAGCGCCATATGCCAGACACTGGAACGTTGTAGTGAACAAGAGGCAGAGTATCTGTCTTCTTCGTGCTTAACATCTAGTGGGGGGAGACTTCAGAGGGTCATCCCAGGCACCCCAGGGCCCTTGCACTGGTGGTGGGAGCTGCAGAGGAAATGCATAGCCCTGGTTCACAGAACACAGGGGGACCTGTGACTCGCCCTCCACTTTTCCTCAGCTGAGCATGACAAGAAGACTGAAACTGATCTTCTCTCTGATTCACAAATTCTTGGGCATTACTTCTTTGTCCTTAACTTTAGGACAAGCCATAATTTTGTGATTCAAATACAAATAAAAAGCAACCTACCACCCTCTGAATTACCACCATCAGTTCTATTAATAGCTTTCAGCTCCTCGGAAAGAAAGAAAAACACAGAAGAGAATTCTCTGGATAGATAAATGCCAAGTCTTGTTTCCTGATTGTGGTTCACTTTACAGAGAGGAGCCAGGAAGCAGAAGTCAGGTGCCTTTGGGGTTTCACAGGCTGGAGACCCCATGCATTTTCCTAATTCAAATAGGAAAATCCTCAGAGGCCCTTAATGCAAGATGGTTTTTAAGTGTTTCCCAGCTTCCTGAGAAAGATAAAACCACCTTCTTCATCAGAATTATTCAGCTGTGGCACTACTGCTTAGCATGGGGATAGAGGGTGCTCGAATTTCTCCCCAGGCCTCACCCATCCATGCTGACCTTCTTTTCTCCCGGAGTGATTTGCTTTTGGTGAAAGCCACCCGGAGCTCACTCCCACTTCCTTTCTTGGCCTCTTCCCATCCTGTCTTCCTGTGGCCCATCCCCCATGCCTCAAATGTCTGTGCCCCCTGAAGCCACTGGCCTCCCAGGAGCCCCCTCAGGCCTCACGTTCTGAGAACCGGGGCAGGTGACAAAAGCCCTCCAACCCTCAGTTTCCTGAGCAGAAAAAGGAGGATAGCCATCATATTTCCCTGGGAGGGTTTTGTGAGGATTTAATGAGTGGGTCCAGATCAGGCCCTTGGACATATAAAGGTTAGCTGTTCTTTATAATAAGAGTAGCGGCTAAAACTGTGGAAAGAGCCAAGATGTCCATCGACAGATGA
>NW_027710419.1:0-332 GCF_054177405.1 Leptonychotes weddellii | reverse complement strand
TCATCATTCGTTGGGAAAGGATTAGTCAGGCCAGCCTGATAGAGGCTAATTTGTCCTCACTTATAAGGACTTTAAGGGAATAGAACTTAGAATTTGTAATTGGAAGTTTGAATTCAGGCTCGGTGTCTTATCATCTACGTCGACTTACACATCTTGAACATCTCAGAGTCTCTTCTTATTAGTAAGGTAGAGATCATATCTAAGTTAGGGTAATGTGAGTATTACATGAGGTAATGTATGGGAAGATGCAGTACTTGACTAATGTGGGAAGACAATAACATTTGAAGGGAATACAGAGTTTCAAGTCTGTAACAGCAGGAGCTTACCCTTGG
>NW_027710418.1:0-332 GCF_054177405.1 Leptonychotes weddellii | reverse complement strand
GTGTAAAAGCTGTCATAGTATCTGTTCTGGAGAAAACCGCCAACCTCATTAAAAGCATATGGAAAGAATTACTGCACACACAGATTCAACACAGATCAAATATTAAATATTTTTTGAGACTTGGGAATAAGTGAATTAAAACAGATTTCCAGTAGAGATGGAGACTTTTGGTAATGACAGCATTATGGGTGCACTGTGCAGAATTACAATTCACAGCCTAAGCCCTGTACAGCTTCAACATGAGGATTAGCCAGTTTACTGTCGAGTTAATTTTTAAACTAAAAGTAATTTTTAAAGTTAAGGCAGTTATATAGCTTGTCACTTTCTTTTTT
>NW_027710417.1:0-332 GCF_054177405.1 Leptonychotes weddellii | reverse complement strand
GAGGACTTCAGTGCTCCTGTCCAGGGAGCACCTCCGTGGGAGAGCCATTATTAAGCTCTGCATGTTTGCTAAAATGGAATTAAATTATATTGTACATTGACTGGTCGGTGTGCTATCCTCCTGCCCAGTTCAGGTGGCAGGTGCAGAGCAGATGGTGAAGAATCCAAGTGCTGCCTGCCGGCGGACCAGATTTGAATGTCAGCTTCGCCACTGATTTGGTGGCAGGTAAGAGTAGAAACGAGGACAGATGCTCATGAGAAGTTGTTCAGGGACAAAGCAGAATATCAGATGATAATTCTTATATCCCCGCCTTTGCTTAGGTATTCCTATAT
>NW_027710416.1:0-332 GCF_054177405.1 Leptonychotes weddellii | reverse complement strand
GGGGGGCCTCCTGGCCTCACCCATTCGGCACAGCCCCACCCGCATCATGTCCCATCCAGCTAACAGAAGCACCCCTGCTCCCACCCAGCAAGGTACACGCACATAGTTCCAGTTCAACTCCCATTTTATTTTATTTTTTTTTTTTTTTTAAAGATTTTATTTATTTATTTGACACACAGAGAGAAAGCACAAGTAGGCAGAGAGGCAGGCAGAGAGAGAGGCAGAAGCAGGCTCTCCACTGAGCAGGGAGCCCGATGCGGGACTCGATCCCGGGACTCCAGGATCATGACCTGAGCCGAAGGCAGTCGCTTAACCAACTGAGCCACCCAGGC
>NW_027710415.1:0-332 GCF_054177405.1 Leptonychotes weddellii | reverse complement strand
CAGCAATAGTTCTGAAGTTGTCACCTTCTTTAGATTCACCAAATGCCTTATTTACTGCTCTATATCCTACATAATATTACTTTTGGACCAAATAACTAATTTTCATGTAAGAGAAGTGATTATCGTAATTACGAAATTCACTGACCTTACCATGAATCCTAATATGCAGAAGCACCTGGCTTTATAGATTAGTTCAATGGTTTATTTTATTCAGTACTTAGTTATGTTACCAGCCAGGAGGAAACAATTGATTGTGAATTAATAGTTCAAGATGAAATGGATATTATCAACTGATAACCAATATATGATGCTGTTCTCTCATATACCAGAAT
>NW_027710414.1:0-332 GCF_054177405.1 Leptonychotes weddellii | reverse complement strand
TCCCCCCTCCCCTCTAAAACCCTGTTTGTTTCTCAGGTCCATAGTCTCTCATGGTTCATCTCTCCCTCCAATTCCCCCCGCCCATTTTTCCCTTCCTTCTCCTAATGTCCTCCATGTTATTCCTTATGTTCCACAAATAAGTGAAACCATATGATAATTGACTTTCTCTGCTTGACTTATTTCACTTAGCATAATCTCCCCCAGTCCCATCCATGTTGATGTAAAAGTTGGGTATTCATCTTTTCTGATGGCTGAGTAATATTCCATTGTATATATGGACCACATCTTCTTCTTTAATAGCTCTTCCTCAAGGACACCACAAGTCCTGCTGC
>NW_027710413.1:0-332 GCF_054177405.1 Leptonychotes weddellii | reverse complement strand
TTTTTTTTTTTAAAGATTTTATTTATTTATTTGAGAGAGAGAGAATGAGAGACAGAGAGCATGAGAGGGAGGAGGGTCAGAGGGAGAAGCAGACTCCCTGCCGAGCAGGGAGCCTGATGCGGGACTCGATCCCGGGACTCCAGGATCATGACCTGAGCCGAAGGCAGTCGCTTAACCAACTGAGCCACCCAGGCGCCCCTGGAATTGATTTTCTTAATCTTTGATGATAACCACAGTAGTATATGAACATTGCAGATAATTATGGGGAAAAAACAGAGAAGCAAAAACAAGAAAATAAAAAGTTCATATTCCCACGACCCAGAGAAGACTAC
>NW_027710412.1:0-332 GCF_054177405.1 Leptonychotes weddellii | reverse complement strand
TTGGAATGTTTATTGATAAGAATATAAAGAGCCTTCTTTTTTTCTTTCCTGTTGAGCACTGAGCAGGTAGAAATTCCAGTCTATAAACAACTTTTAAAGACTAACTTGGTTTCCAGTCATTGTTTCTCACATCTTTTTTTTTTTTTTTTTAAAGATTTTATTTATTTATTTGACAGAGAGAGAAATAGCGAGAGCAGGAACACAAGCAGGGGGAGTGGGAGAGGGAGAAGCAGGCTTCCTGCCGAGCAGGGAGCCCGATGTGGGACTCGATCCCAGGACCCTGGGATCATGACCTGAGCCGAAGGCAGACGCTTAACGACTGAGCCACCCAG
>NW_027710411.1:0-332 GCF_054177405.1 Leptonychotes weddellii | reverse complement strand
TTTTTTTTTTTTTTTAAGATTTTATTTATTTGCAAGAGAGAGAATGAGAGACAGAGAGCATGAGAGGGAGGAGGGTCAGAGGGAGAAGCAGACTCCCTGCTGAGCAGGGAGCCCGATGCGGGACTCGATCCCAGGACTCCAGGATCATGACCTGAGCCGAAGGCAGTCGCTTAACCAACTGAGCCACCCAGGCGCCCCATCAATAATTTTTTTTTAACTGCCCACTTTACCATGCAAGATTCTTTTTGGCAAGAGACTGACTCAAGAGCCTGACTCAAACAAATTTAACCGTGAAGAATTTTTTGGCTCGAAAAGAGCTAGTCTTCGCAATG
>NW_027710410.1:0-332 GCF_054177405.1 Leptonychotes weddellii | reverse complement strand
TCCCTTGTGTGCATGTGTGAGTGTGTTGAGGGTTTTGATGTGGAAGGAAATAAAATAAGTGGGCTGAGTGAGAAAATTTCTAAGTCACAGAACAGCCATGCATCCATGGCCCTTTGTAAGAAGCAATGATCACTTCTAAACCCAGCAGAAAATTGGATGTTGGTCTTTGAGGAATTGAAAGTAGCACATAAAATTTTCCACCCAAATCTTGTGTATTACTAAGCTTTTTGATTTTTGCTCACCATTTCAACTTTCCTTTACTTAAAGAAGTGCTTCAATTCTTCCCTCTAAGCCCTGGCAACCACTGATCTTTTTAGTGTCTCCATACTGTT
>NW_027710409.1:0-5871 GCF_054177405.1 Leptonychotes weddellii | reverse complement strand
GGTAGCATAGACATATTAACAATGTTTATTCTTCTGATCCATGAGCATGGAATGTTTTTCCATCTTTTTGTGTCTTCTTCAATTTCTTTCATGAGTGTTCTGTAGTTCCTAGAGTACACATCCTTTACCTCTTTGGTTAGGTTTATTCGGTATTATGGTTTTTGGTGCTATTGTTAATGGAATCAATTCTCTAATTTCTCTTTCTACAGTTGCATTGTTAGTGTATAAGAAAGCAACTGATTTCTGTGCATTGATTTTGTATTCTGCCACATTATTGAATTGCTGTATGAGTTCTAGTAATTTGGGGGTGGAGTCTTCTGGGTTTTCCACATAAAGTATCATGTCATCTGTGAAGATAGAGAGTTTGACTTCTTCTTTGCCAATTTGAATAGCTTTTATTTCTTTTTGTTCTCTGATTGCTGTTGCTAGGACTTCTAGTACTATGTTGAACAATAGTGGTGAAGAGTGGGCATCCTTGACGTGTTCCTGATCTTAAGGGAAAGGCTCTCAGCTTTTCCCCATGGAGGATGATATTCGCTGTGGGTTTTTCATAGATGGATTTTATGAATTGAGGAATGTTCCTTCTATCCCTACACTCTGAAGAGTTTTAATCAGGAAAGGATGCTGTATTTTGCCAAATGCTTTTTCTGCATCAATTGAAAGAACCATATGGTTCTTCTCTCTCCTCTTTTTAGTGTTCTATAGTTTCTAGAGTATAGATCCTTCACCTCTTTGGTTAGGTTTATTCCAAGGTTATCTTATGGTTTTTGATTCTATTGTAAATGGAATCAATTCCCTAATTTCTCTTTCTACAGTTACATTGTTAGTGTATAGGAAAGCAACTGATTTCTGTGCATTGATTTTGTATCCTGCCACATTACTGAATGACTGTATGAGTTCTAGTAATTTAGGGGTGGAGTCTTTTGGGTTTTCCACATAAAGTATCATGTCATCTGCAAAGAGAGAGAGTTTGACTTCTTCTTTGCCAATTTGAATAGCTTTTCTTTTTGTTGTCTGATTGCTGTTGCTAGGATATTTATTTATTTATTTATTTTTTATTTATTTAATTTATGTATGTATGTATGTATTTGACACAGAGAGACAGCGAGAGAGGGAACCCAAGCAGGGGGAGTGGGAGAGGGAGAAGCAGGCTTCCCACTGAGCAGAGAGCCCAAGCAAGGCTTGATGCCAGGACCCTGGGATTATGACCTCAGCTGAAGGCAGCCACTTAACGACTGAGCCACCCAGGCGCCCTGAAACTCACTTTTATTAATGAAGATACAATTGTATATACTGAATTTACAAAAAAGAAAAAAATACCTCAAAACCATGTAGAACCAATGGGTAAATTTAACAAGGTCACATGATATAAGGTCAATATGGAAACAAATTACATTTTATGTAGAGCAACTATTTGGAAAATAATATTAAAACAGTATCAGTTAAAGTGGAATAAAAATTTTAAAAACATAGGGTTAAATTTAACAAAATATGTAACAAAACCCTGTACAATTAAAAATACAAAAAATACTGGGAGAAATTTTAAAAGACCACAATAAATCCGTTTATGGATTAGAAAACTAGATATTGTTAATATGTATTGAATTCTTCCCAAATTGATCTACAGATTCAATGTCATGCCAATAAAAATCCCAGAAGACTTTATGTAGAAACAGACAAGCTGATTTAAAAACTTATGGAAATATAAATGACCTATGTTAGCCAAAACAATGTTGAAAGGAACTAAACAATTACCTTCAAATTTTCTTATGCCCTTCAGCACCTAACTCCTAACTTCTTACCTTATGCAGCTACTGATATGATTTCTGTCACTATAGAATATTACCCATTTTAGGATTTCATATAAATTCAAATTATATGTATTCTTTTTAGTCATTTTTTTTCACTCAGCATATTTTTTTAAGTTTTTATTTAAATTCCAGTTAGTTAAAACAGTGTAATATTAGTTTCAGGTGTAGAATTTGGGTTTGCCCGGTGATGGGTATTAAGGAGGGCACGTACTGCATGGAGCACTGGGTGTTATACGGAAACAATGAACTGTGGATCACTACATCAAAAACTAATGATGTGGGGCACCTGGGTGGCTCAGTCGTTAAGCATCTGCCTTCGGCTCAGGTCATGATCCCACGGTCCTGGGATCGAGCCCCGCATCAGGCTCCCTGCTCAGCAGGAAGCCTGCTTCTCCCTCTCCCAGTGCCCCTGCTTGTGTTCCCTCTTCTCGCTGTGTCTCTCTCTGTCAAATAAATAAAATCTTAAAAAAAAAACAAAACTAATGATGTGTTTATGGTGACTAACATAATAAAATAAAATTAAAAAGTAAAAAAAAAAAAATTAGTGATTCAACACTTCCATACAACACATACATGCATTCATGATACTGTACGTAAATTATACATGAATCAAGTTGATTAAAAATCATGAGTTCCATACATGGAATTTAAAAGACAAAGCAGAGGATCATAGGGGAAGGGAGGGAAAAATAAAACAACATAATCAGAGAGGGAGACAAACCATAAGAGACTCTTAACCTTGCGGAACAAACTGAGGGTTGCTGGAGGGGAGGAGGGTGGAGGGATGGGGTAATTGGGTGATGGATGATGGGCACATGATGTAATGAGCCCTGGGTGTTATATAACACTGATGAATCACTGAACTCTACCTCTTAAACTAGTAATACATTATATGTTAATTAATTGAATTTAAATTAAAAAAAATCATGAGTTCATATTAACATTTTCTTTCAAAATGAAAGATTATAAAATTTTATTTGGCTTCTTTGATTGCTTACTTGATTGTTTTCAACCCATTGCCCCCAACCACCTCCCCTCTGGTAATCATCAGTTTGTTCTCTATAGTTCAGTCTGTTTCATGGTTTCTGTCTCTTTCTACCCCCATGTTTGTTTGTTTTGTTTCTTAAATTCCACATATGATTGAAATCATATGGTATTTGTCTTTCTCTGACTGACTTATTTCGCTTAGCATAATATCTCTAGCTCCATCCATGTTGTGGCAAATGACAAGATTTCATTCTTTTTTATGGCTGAGATATCACCTCATACCTGTCAGAATAGCAAAAATTAACAATACAGGACACAACAGGTGTTGATGAGGATGCAGAGAAAGGGGAATCCTCTTAAAACTGTTGGTGGGAATGCAAACTGGTGCAGCCACTCTGGAAAACAGTATGGAGATTCCCCAAAAAGTTACAAATAGAACTATCCAGCAACTGCAATTACTAGGTATTTACCCAAAGGATACAAAAATACTAATTTGAAGGGATTCATGCACCCCGATGTTTATAGCAGCATTATCAACACTCAGCATATATTTTGAGACTCATCCATGCTACTTATTCAGCAAGACTATGTAGAATCTGCATAAACAAAAACACATAGATCAAAGAGACAGAAGAGGGGGAAAAAAAAAAAAAGAAGAGGGAGTCGAGAAAGGGATCCATACATAAATACTCCATTTATTTTATGGCAAATTTGCCAAGGCAATTCAATGAGGAAATGAAAATCACTTTAATAGTGACTCTGGCACAAATATATATTCTTATTGAAAAAAATTGTCATCATTTTCCATAGTGTAGAGAAATAAACTCAAGATGCATCACAGATGCAACTATAAAAGTTAAAACAATAGGACTTTTAAAAAAATAGGACTTCTTAAAAAAATCAACATAACATTAGGATAAGCAAAAATGACTTTTATTTTATTTTTTTTAAAGATTTTATTTATTTATTTCAGAAAGAGAGAGTACACAAGTGGGGGGAGACAGGCTGAGGGAGAGGGAGAAGCAGACTTCCTGTTGAGCAGGGAGCCCAATGTGGGGCTTGACCCCAGGACCCCTGAGATCATAACCTGAGCTGAAGGCAGATGCTTAACTGACTGAGCCACCCAGGCATCCAACAATGACTTTTAATACACTAACCTTAAAATAATTGGTAAATGGATTTAATCAAAATTAAAATTCTCTGCTCTTCCAAGGACACAGGTAAAATGGTTGGGAGAAAATATTCAACTACATATCTGTAAAAATACTTTCAAAAGAAGACATAAAAATGGTTAACAAACACATTAAAAAATGTTCAGTATCATTAGTCATCAGAGAAATTCAAGTTAAATCACCATCACCTACCACTACAAACTCACTAAAATGGTAAAGATTAAAAGCCTGAAGGTACCAGGAGTCTGGAGGATAGAGCAACTGGAGCTCTCATCCATTGCTAGTGGGAATGTAAACTGTTAACAACCACTTTGCAACACATTTTTGGCAGTTTCTTATAAAATTAAATATACACTATTTTATGTCCACTAATCCTCTTAGATGTTTACCTAGCAGAAGTTAAACACATGTTTTACAAAAGACTTGTATACGATGTCCATTGCAACTTTATTCATAAAACAGCCAAAATACTGGAAAAAACCCAAAGATTCATTAACAGATGGCTGAAAAAAAAACAAGTTTTGTTAGAATCATATAATGGAATACTGCTCGGCATAAAAAAGGAACAAACTACTGCTACAAACAACAACATGTATGAATCTTAGGAAAAAAATGCTGAGTGAACAAAGCAAGACTCAAAACAATAAGACTATTTGACTGAATTTATATTAAATTATAGAATAGGCAATGTTGTATAGTGACAGAAATCATATCAGTGGCTGCATAAAGCAGAGGATAAGAGGACTGACTGGTAAGGGGCAAGAGGAAATTTGGGGGGTATGTTATTGTTCTATATCTTGATACATGTGTATACATATGTCAAAACTCATCATACTGTTACACTTAGAATGGGTGCATTCATGATACTGTATGTAAATTATACATGAATAAAGTTGATAAAAATCATGAGTTCATATTAACATTTTCTTTCAAAATGAAGGATTATAAAATTTTATTTGGCTTGATTGTTTACTTATAACTTTTTTCTCTTATATTAACTTTGTTATTTTTGCTTTATCCTATGCTATATATAAAATACATTCAAAATAATTATACCAATATTACTACTAACAATAAGACAGTGTTTGAAAGTCACTCGAAACAATTCTTTTATATGTATGGTTATGTCATCAACATGATATGCACTTAAGTTCGTTTATTTCAGTTTGTTTTCCATTTTCAGTAATTGGTATTTTGGGAATCAATTTTTGTTTATATGTGACTTACATAATCCTAAATTGAAAGCATATAACCAATGCTGTTCAAATAAGTCTTATTTCTATCCTAGACTCTCCCTTATCTTATTCTCTCTACTCCCCTCTAAGTAATCATATTACTAGCTTTTGATTTATTTTTCCAACCTATTTTTCCAAATATAAACAAATAAGTGTGCCATATTCGAATCAGTCCTCTTTCATATTATATATATCATGAATCTGGTTTTTTATCTCTAAGAACAAGTCTTGGAGATCATGTCATATCACTGTAAGGAAATCTTTGTTTTTTAATTTAATTTAATTTTATTATGTTATGTTAGTCACCATACAGTACATCATTAGTTTTTGATGTAGTGATCCACGATTCATTATTTTCGTATAACACCCAGTGCTCCATGCAGTAAGTGCCCTTCTTAATACCCATCACCGGGCTAACCCATCCCCCCACCACCCTCCCTTCTAAAACCCTCAGTTTGTTTCAGAGTCCATAGTCTCTCATGGTTCGTCTCCCCCTCCAATTCCCCCCCCAACTTCATTTTCCCCTTCCTTCTCCTAATGTCCTCCATGCTATTCCTTATGTTCCACAAATAAGTGAAACCATATGATAATTGACTTTCTCTGCTTGACTTATTTCACTTAGCATAATCTCCTCCAGTCCCATCCATGTTGATGTAAAACTTGGGT
>NW_027710408.1:0-332 GCF_054177405.1 Leptonychotes weddellii | reverse complement strand
TTTCTGTCTAGCTCCATATTCTATTTTATCATTATAAGAATTTTGATTAAAAAAAAATTTGATTTAAAAGTCCATTGAAATAGAAGTATACTTTTTATTCAGTTGCTTTATAGGATAAAAATGTTCGTGGTCTCTCTAATTAGTATCATTCAAAATTCTACCTTATGATCGGGGCGCCTGGGTGGCTCAGTTGGTTAAGTGACTGCCTTCAGCTCAGGTCATGATCCCAGGGTCCTGGGATCGAGTCCCGCATTGGGCTCCCTGCTCTGCGGGGAGCCTGCTTCTCCCTCTCCCACTCCCCCTGCTTGTGTTCCCTCTCTCGCTGTGTCTCT
>NW_027710407.1:0-332 GCF_054177405.1 Leptonychotes weddellii | reverse complement strand
GAACCCCCAGAGCCTAGCCCACCAGCTGCCATGTAACTCACTACATAAAGTGTTTTCTAAGTGAGCGGGAGTAGAACCATGATGATTTTCTCTTGCTCAGAAGGAGACTGGGACATAAATAAACCCTAGCACCCTAAACACCCATCTTCAGGATTTCATATTAGAAGAAACAGCCCTGTCCATATTCTCTATACTGCCCCATGAAGACAGCACATTGACAGTCCTGCAGAAAAGCTACCTCACTTCATAGCTTACTTGCTACAGATCATCTGGATGTATGGTCAGATTATAGGACACAGAGTATTTTTTTTAAGATTTTATTTATTTTTGAG
>NW_027710406.1:0-332 GCF_054177405.1 Leptonychotes weddellii | reverse complement strand
TAAGGTGGCAAAAGGCAGGGAGAGGGTTTACACCTTAAAGGAGGAGAGAAACAAGATTTAATTGCAAGTATTCTAAAGCAAATGATCTGAGAAAAGGGAGGCCAGGGACCTAGGAGTCAGGAAGAAACCTGTCTAAAGTTCAATCAAGCTGAGGGAACATTGAGGGCATGTTGGTCAACTCTGAATATTTATAATTTCTTTAACTTAAAATAATATTGGAGTTTCTTTCTAACAATAAGAAATGGCAAATTTCTTACCTGAGTGTGAATCAGCAATCTTCCCGCTAATTTACAGGTTGTAATCATAAACTCTAACCTTTTGACAATCATGTC
>NW_027710405.1:0-332 GCF_054177405.1 Leptonychotes weddellii | reverse complement strand
TTCACAACCAGAATATTGACATTGATACAATCAAGATACAATTTATTTCTCTGAAAGGGCCCCACAGGTTGGCCTTTTAAAGCTAAACCTACTTCTGTCCTATCCCTAATCGCTCATTAACCTTTGGCAACCAATAATCCGTTTTTTATTTCTATAATTTTGTCACTTAAAAAATGTTTCATAATGGGCGCCTGGGTGGCTCAGTCGTTAAGCGTCTGCCTTCGGCTCAGGTCATGATCCCAGGGTCCTGGGATCGAGTCCCACATCAGGCTCCCTGCTCGGCAGGAAGCCTGCTTCTCCCTCTCCCACTCCCCCTCTTGTGTTCCTGCTCT
>NW_027710404.1:0-332 GCF_054177405.1 Leptonychotes weddellii | reverse complement strand
TCGGGCTCCCTCCTCGGGGGGAGGCCTGCTTCTCCCTCTCCCCCTCCCGTTGCTTGTGTTCCTGCTCTTGCTACCTCTGTCTCTGTCAAATAAATAAATAAATTAAATAAATAAATAAATGAATGAATGAATGAATGAATAAATGAATAAATAAATAAAATGACAAATGTCCAGCACTAAAGGATTTAATTCTCTCCCTACTCCTTACAGGGGTGCTGGGGCTTGGACATTCCCTGGCCCCTGATTGCAGGGTGGAGTCCTCAGAACTGGGAGCCTGAATCAAAGGAGTTCTCACTGAAGCTGGAGGAGAAGGAGCCAAAAATTCTACCCTA
>NW_027710403.1:0-332 GCF_054177405.1 Leptonychotes weddellii | reverse complement strand
GAAGAAGAAGAAGGAAGAAGAAGAAGAAAGAAGAAGAAGAAAGAAGAAAGAAGAAAGAAGAAGAAAGAAGAAGAAGAAAGAAGAAGAAGAAAGAAGAAGAAGAAAGAAGAAGAAGAAAGAAGAAAGAAGAAGAAAGAAGAAGAAGAAGAAGAAGAAGAAGAAGAAGAAGAAGAAGAAAGAAGAAGAAAGAAGAAGAAGAAGAAGAAGAGCAAATCAAGAGGTGCCTGGGTGGCTCAGTTGGTTAAGCGTTTGCCTTCGGCTCAGGTCATGATCTCAGGGTCCTGGGATTGAGCCCTGCATCAAGCTCCCTGCTTGGCGGGAGGCCTGCTTCT
>NW_027710402.1:0-332 GCF_054177405.1 Leptonychotes weddellii | reverse complement strand
TTCCCATCCTTTGTCTCAGCAGAACTGAGCTCAGACTGAGTTCTGGCCTGTCTTCCCAGTTCCTAGAACCGTGCATGAAGTCTTCCTTGCCTGTTTAACTTAGTTCAGTGCAATTTCCGCCTTGGCAGAGGAAAACAAAGACACTGGAGCTTCCTGCAGCACTTAACTTCCATACCCCTTCCTCTATTTCTTGAACGTTTACTACCTCCTGTCAGTTGAAATATTCTAATCACCCTCAGAGATGGGTACAAATAGTAGTATCCAGCTTCTTTTACAGGAGGATACTGAGGCTTAGTGAAATCAAGCAATTTACATTAGGTCATTGCTATAAT
>NW_027710401.1:0-332 GCF_054177405.1 Leptonychotes weddellii | reverse complement strand
TTACATTAAAATAGACGGCTTTATTTTTAGAAGCAAAATGAGGAAGTAAAAAATACAAAGAACTCAGTGGCTGGATCTGAAAGGGTCAATACTGAAAATGCTGCACACAAAAAATTAATAAAAATTATAAACCAAGTATTATTTGTAATGATACCTTACAAATGAAAGATTAAAATCTTTAGAAGTAATAAGACACTTGGAAAAATAGCATGCTCTACATTCCTGAAATTTTCAGAGAGAGAAAAAAGACAAAGTTATCAGTCTAATACTCATTCTACTTATCACCATTTAGTTGCCTAACACATAGCAAAAAAAATGACTCATACTGCCAC
>NW_027710400.1:0-332 GCF_054177405.1 Leptonychotes weddellii | reverse complement strand
GGCGCGCTGTGCGTCCCACGCGTGATACCCAGGCTAAGAGAAGTTTTTCTGTTCCAGCCGAAGAGACTCACATTACACTAATAATACTGCCTGTCTCCGCCCCTTGGAGAGCTCCGGAGGGTCTCCCCCGCCTAGATGCCGGCGGAAGCTCACCCGAGCGCTTTTGTGCCCCGGCCACGCTGCTCACTCTTCCCCGATGCAGATTTCAATCTATAATGTTGGCATAGATAGCTTCCTAGAAGAATCCAAATGTAAATAAATGAAGCATGACTGGAAAAGCACTTTGCACCAAGAATGTAATTCAGAGCCTCTGGACACACGGGAAACATCAG
>NW_027710399.1:0-332 GCF_054177405.1 Leptonychotes weddellii | reverse complement strand
TTTTATTTTTGTTAACATACAGTGTTTTATTAGTTTAGGTGTACAATATAGTGATTCAACAATTCCATACATCACCCAGTGCTCATCACAAGTGCCTTCTTTAATCTCCTCACCTATTTAACCCATCCCCCACGCACCTCCCCTCTGTAACTATCAACTTGTTCTCTAAAATTAAAAGTCTGTTTCTTAATTCATCTCTCACTCTCTCTTTTTTCCCCTTTGCTCCTTTGTTTTGTTTCTTAAATTCTACATATGAGTGAAGTCATATGTTATTTCTCTTTCTCTGACTTATTTTGCTTAGCATAATACTTTCTAGCTTTATCCATGTCCTT
>NW_027710398.1:0-5871 GCF_054177405.1 Leptonychotes weddellii | reverse complement strand
AATGTCTGTTCATGTCTTCTGCCCATTTCTTGATTGGATCATTTGTTCTTTGGGTGTTGAGTTTGATAAGTTCTTTATAGATTTTGGATACTAGCCCTTTATCTGATATGTCATTTGCAAATATCTTCTCCCATTCTCTTGGTTGTCTTATAGAATGGTTCTTCAGTCTTCTTTGTATTTCAAGACCTTATAGTTTTTAGAGTTTATAGAACCCAATTTTGTGGAATGTCCCTCAAAATATTTTGTGGGTATGTCTTGAGTTTCTTCATTATCAGACTTAGGTTATATATTTCTGGCTAAAGCAACATCAAAATCGTATTTGATCCTTCTTAGTGCATCATATCAAGAAGATCATAATGCCAGTTGATTCTATTACTGGTGATGATATGTTTTATCTATTGGCTAAAGTAATTTCTGCCAGACTTCTCTGTGAAGTTATTATTTTCTCTTTGAGATCAATAATTAATTTGTGAGGGGACAGATTGAGTCTCCACAATTCTCTTGTATCTTATTAAAATTTCACCTACACAGTTTAGTATCCATTAATGATTACTGACATGAGTATTTCATGCTTCGTGTTTGTGTAGCCAAGTCTAATTGTATATCCAAGACCAAAACAAAAGTGAGGATTTAAGATAGTGATAAGTACTATGAGTAATATATAATGGTAATTATTTTTAAAATGTCATGGATGGGCGCCTGAGTGGCTCAGTTGTTGGGTGTCTGCCTTCAGCTCGGGTCATGATCCCAGGGTTCTGGGATTGAGCCCCATGTTGGGCTCTGTGCTTGGCGGGAAGCTTGCTTCTCCCCCTGCTTGTGTTCCCTCTCGCTGTGTCTCTCTCTGTCAAATAAATAAATAAAATCTTTAAAAATAAATAAATAAATAAAATGTCATGGATGACGGGAGGCAAATTTAAGCTGGGTGTGTCTTAGCAAGTGGTAGATCAACTGACAATTGAATGACAGGAAGGACACATCATAAAAATTTTGGGAGTGGTGATCTCCAAGCAGAGAACAGCAAGACCAAAGATATTATGGAAGGAAATATATTGGTACATTCACCCATTAGAAAGAAGATCATATTGGAGGAATCTTAGAAATTGAGAAGAAAGGAAGGAGGTGTGATTAGAGACAGGCATTGTAAGCCTTAATAATAATTATAAATCTTATGCTAAATGCCATATATGGTCATTGGAACAGAGGAATGATATGGACAGCATAAACAGATTTTCTTTGGATATATATATGCACATAATAAATATGCAATCTATATGCTAATATATTTATTTGGGAAGTTCTTCCTAAACTGCTTCTAAATACCTATTTTGGCTATTGGATTTAGCTTGACTTCAGGAAAATTTTCTTTAAATATAGACATTTACACCATTCATAGTCATCAAGAATAGGCAAATTTGTGTAACATATTTTGACTTATAAAATATCAAAAAACATTTGGAAAATGAATGTGTTCATCAATTAAATAATCAATGATGCAGATATAGGTAATAGCAAACACATGTAAAGAAATAAAAATAAAAAAAAAGATAGACAAAATCTTTAAAACAATCATTTTTTACAACCTTTCCTATGCTAGATTTGACAGAGTGTCTGGTAATTTTACTGTTCTTGTGTGAAGTTTCTCCAGAGACACATATATTACATATTAGTTTAATATAAGATAAAGAATGACAGGTTCCCATATATCCTAATAGCTATCACACTTTCCTGGGTCAGCCAAGGTGAGTCTTTTCTCATCCATCATATGCTTCACAAATCTAGTACATAGTTACTTCACTGCACTTTTGGTGTTCTCTCTTGTCTGGTGATAATATATTTCACAATTAATTGGAGGGATACTATCAGCTTAAGTGAAATTTTAGAATTTCTGGTCTGGTGCACCATCCCAGGAGAATAAAAAGCATGTCATATTGTATAGATAACTTTGTAATTATTTCAATTTACCATAGCACAATCTTTACAGCATGTAGCAATTACTGAGCATGACCACAAAATAATGTCCTCTTTTCCCACAGTTCCTCCAGCATAAATCAGACTAGAGTTATCATAACTTAGTGTATAAATTAAATAAGGCCTGGTATCAAATTTCCATAAAATTACATGGTAGAGCATGATACTTTGTATATTCAAAAAACTTTCCAAACCAAGGTCAATCTTCAGGGATTTTTGCTCTTTTCTTTTGGGCACATAACCTGCTTATTATAAAAGACCAAAAATCATATACCTCAGCAGGATAATTTAAATTTTACATCCCAAGAGAAAATATGCCAGATTTTTCACTTCTATGAAAACAGTTTGTTTTTCTAATTAGACATTCTGAATGTTTCATTGAAATGTGACTTCTGAGCAAAAAAGAGGGGAAAAAAGTGGGAAATATTACTAAGCATGAGTCAAATAATTGTGGAAAACTTTTCATAAAATTTAATCAAAACCCCTTACTATTTCACTTATTTTTACTGAACTGGGTAAAAAATAATAATAATAATTTTTCGTGATTTTGTGAAAGTTAATCATGCCTTAGCAGCAAGGCAAAGTCATAGACACATTTCTAAAACACAAGTCTGGTTTTCTGACCTTCAAGTTGGAAAGCTGACTTGGCTATATCTACAAATGAAAGTCCTCCATATTAGCAAAAGTAAGAAAAAAGTACACTGTAGGGAGAGACCTTGCTGTAGGTATGTGCAGCAAGGATACCGCCCTCCCATATTTCCTCAAAATGTCAGTCACCTGAAAGAATGAACGGTTGTGAAGCTTCCATCGGCTACTGCACCGAGACGAAAACATGCCAGTGAGGCAAAGAAATACTTTAGCTCCTACAAATTCGTGTAGACTAGTTGGAAAACTATTAGAGTTGTAATTAAACAGACCTGGATCCATATCCCGATTCCTTCAATGGCCAAATGTGCTCACGTAAGCAAATGACTCATCATATAATGTGAAGTTCAAAATAGCCAACTCACTGAGGCAGACTAAATGCAATGATGTATAAAATGTGCTTGCAAGTTCATAGGTATTCAATTTAACATGGTCCTCCTGTCTACTTCATCACATTATATATTTCATATTCAATTTAACATGGTCCTGCTGTCTACTTCATCACATTCCGTATTTCTCTCACAGCAGAAATGAGAGCAACCAGCACATCAAGTTCCGATTTGGACAACATTTATTGAATACTCACCAGGACAAGGACCATACTAAACTCTAAAGATAGAAAAAGATGGGAGAGACAATACTAATAGAGTATCATTCTGAGAGATATTGAGATATCACCCTCAAGGTAAATTTGTTAATAACACATTTTTTTTTAATTCCTGGCCTTTCTCAATTTGATGGATAAAGCATTAGTACCCTTGCAGTTTGGTCTATATGTTCATGAACTTGCACCAACCATATTTCAGGTCCACCAAAGATATGTCTCACATGAGCCAGTCTGTATTTACAAGTACAAGGGATTCTGGAATTAGAACTGACCTCAGATAAAACCCTGTCACTTAAGTGCTTATAACTCTGGGCAATTGAAATTTTCTAAACCTCAGTTTCCCCTTCTCTAACATGTAATCTTTTGTATTAATTGAGATAATATATACACAGTCTTTAGAAGAGTGTGAACACATAGTATGTGTTCAATAAACAATGGCTGCTATTATTATTACTGCCATTCCCTATAAGGATAATATAGATATGATAAAGAATGAAAAAATATAAAAATTTTACCAGGATAATCTCCAGGGAATATTTTCAGTACATTTCATTTACTTTTCACAAGAACTAGAATAAAAGATCTTGCAATTTGCTATTATTGCATTGCATTATACCATTGCATTATTTGGCAGGGGGCGGGGGAGCATTGCAGAAGAATAACACAGGGATTATTCTTTATAAGTATCTCTTGCCTAGAAATTATGCCAGCAGTGTTAGTAGAATTTCATAAAAGTAATACTTACCCAACTAATGAAAGCTCTATATCATAGGGAGAAAGGAATAAAAAGGAAATAAAATGCTTCTAACTGTGATAGTAGTAACAAAATCCCCCCAAGTTTTTTTTAATAAGCAGTAATGTTTTACAAATTAATATTAATTTTTTGTAATCAGTAAAACACACTAGATGCAAATACAGAAGAAAGGCAAAAAACAGCATTATAAGTTGGAATGGAAATTTAGGTATGAATAGGAAATTTAGGAAAAAAGATATAATGGAAATTTAATGTCCCTTTGCCACTTGGAAAAATGCTTGCTAATAGTAATTACATTTCTATATTTTGTTGTTATTGAAAAGCACTTTCATAATCTTGGCTGGTTTTCACAATACTATGATGAAAATCAAGTTATGGGAAATTGTGTTGTTGAACACAAACACCTAGTAAATGGTGGAGTTGGCCCTTAAAACCAAGCCTTATAACGATAATTCCAATTTTCCCCATTAATGTTTTCTGCCTGTTGCATTTCCTACCCTAAGAAAATAAGATGTAAAATAAAAGTAGAATTTATGTCTCCTGTTCTAATAACTTAATACACCTGGATATTCCAAAATTGCTTAAATTTTTCTTGAATTAATATACAAATGATTTTTTTGCAGAATTTAAGGGAGTTTGAAGGAATAGAAGTGGATGAGAAGCAGTTTAAATGTATTCACTGTATTTTAAGATAATTTTATAGTAAGAACAAAAAAATATATGCTCTTTCATTGCCAGGCTATTTCATTGGCAGAAATAAGTAAGAAAAACTCTGAATATATAGGAATATTCCTTGTCTGGTTTCATTAATTTGGTCATGTAGCTTTTGCCCTCAGAATACATTGCAAAATGTGATCTTTCTCCCAGAAATTTTTCTGAGTTTCAAAACATACCAGAATTATCCCTCATACTCTATGATTAAAGGAGCTTAAACATTTAGCCAAAACGACTTCTCATGTATATGTTATCCTGCCCAATTTATTTATTTTTTGTACTATATATTTTTTATTATTGTTATGTTAATCATCATATATTACATCATCAGTTTTTGATGTAGTGTTCCATGTTTCATTATTTGCATATAACACCCAGTGCTCCATGCAGAACGTGCCCTCCTTAATACCCATCACCAGGCCAACCCATTCTCCCACCCCCCTCCCCTCTAGAACCCTTAGTTTGTTTTTCAGAGTCCATCGTCTCTCATGGTTCATCTCCCCCTCTGATTTCCCCCCCTTCATTCTTCCCCTCTTGCTATCTTCTCCTTTTTTTTTTTTTAACAAAAAATGTATTATTTGTTTCAGAAGTACAGATCTGTGATTCAACAGTCTTGTGCAATTCACAGTCCTGGCCAATTTAAACTCCATTGTTATAGCGTAACAAAGCCCTCTAACTAAATTGTCGATGAGATTCTCAGTTTTGTGATATCCCTGAGGCCTAGATAATGATACAACTAAACTATGATTGGCCCACCTTTCTTAAGCTATAATCCATGCTACCTACATGTAGAGAGAGTTTCTGGCACCACTAATTGTATCTTATCTCCAAAAATATTCTTTTGGAATATTCAACACAGCTGGAAGCAAGATGTAATGTCATAATGTTAGAAAAGTCATAATAGGGTCTCTTCTGAAGGGTATGCCGTGTCAGGACTGAAGTTAAAGAGATAGGAATCTTGAAAATGTTTTTTTTTTTTTAATTTTTTTTTTTTAAAGATTTTATTTATTTATTTGAGAGAGAGAGAATGAGAGAGAGAGAAAGCACATGAGAGGGGGGAGGGTCAGAGGGAGAAGCAGACTCCCTGACAAGCAGGGAGCCTGATGCGGGACTCGATCCAGGGACTCCAAGATCATGACCTGAGCTGAAGGCAGTCGCTTAACCAACTGAGCCACCCAGGCGC
>NW_027710397.1:0-14427 GCF_054177405.1 Leptonychotes weddellii | reverse complement strand
TGGTGATTCGGGGTCTTTTCTGATTCCATACAAATTTTAGGATTGTTTGTTCCAGCACTTTGAAAAATGTCATTGGAATTTTGATCGGGATGGCACTGAAGGTATAGATTGCTCTGGGTAGCATAGACATTTTAACAATGTTTATTCTTCTGATCCATAAGCATGGAATGTTTTTCCATCTTTTTGTGCCTTCTTCAATTTCTTTCATGAGTGTTCTGTAGTTCCTAGAGTATAGATCCTTTACCTCTTTGGTTAGGTTTATTCCAAGGTATCTTACGGTTTTTGGTGCTATTGTAAATGGAATTGTTTCTCTAATTTCTCTTTCTACATTTGCATTGTTAGTGTATAAGAAAGCAACTGATTTCTGTGCATTGATTTTGTATCCTGCCACATTACTGAATTGCTGGATGAGTTCTAGCAATTTGGGGATTGGAAGTTGGAAGTTGGAGTCTTTTGGATTTTCCACATAGAGTATCATGTTGTCTGCAAAAAGAGAGAGTTTGACTTCTTCTTTGCCAATTTGAATACCTTTTATTTATTTTGTTGTCTGATTGCTGTTGCTAGGACTTCTAGTACTACATTGAACAGTAGTGGTGAGAATGGGCATCTTGACGTGTTCCTGGTCTTAAGGGAAAGGCTCTCAGCTTTTCCCCACTGAGGATGATATTCACTGTGGGTTTTTCATAGATGGATTTTATGAACTTGGGGAATGTTCCCTCTATCCCTATACTCTGAAAAGTTCTAATCAGGAAAGGATGCTGTATTTTGTCAAACGCTTTTTCTGCATCAATTGAGAGGGGACCATATGGTTCTGCCACAGGTGCAGTGTGCAATGGCAATGTTGGCAGTCAGGGCCACTGGTGGCGGGGATGTGTACAGTGTCTGTACACCCAGTGGCTGAGCCAGATGCATGCAGCACACTATCAAAATTAGTGCTGAGCCACTAGTCCTATGTCATATTCCCTAAAGCAAGGTGGCCACCAGGGGTGTGACATGGAGGCAGCAGCTTGGCGGGGCATATACAGTGTTAACAAATTTGTGTTGAGTCCAAGGCCAAGGCCAGCAGGCTTGGAGTGGGCAAGTCCTCAGGAGAACTCATGGGTGGGGTGCACTGCTTGCAGGTTACTAGCTAGCGTCTGTGCAGTGCTACCTCCCACAGATGGCTCTGTGTTTATGCTGAGGGGTAGGGGAGGAAAATGGTGCCTTCCAGCTCCTTTGTTCCTGGAGAAGTTCCCCAACTCGCTCCAAAATCAGTATAAACAGATGTCTCTCATGTTGTACAAACTGTGGCTTCCATGTTGCTTCTCCTTAGGCTGTTGTCTCTTTATGGGCAGGACCTGGTTATCTCCTTCCTGTCTCGTCCAGGGCTATGTCATCTGACTTATGAAACTCCAGGCTCCAAGTCCCACTGGATATACAAACTCACAAAATTTAGCCCCTTTGGTTTTTCAAGGCCAGATGTTATGGGGATTCATTTTCTGCATGTGGGCTCCCTGGTGCTTTCCCCTCTCCATACCTGCAGGTCTTTCCTTCCTGTGGGCAGCTCTCAACCACTATTTCTGCCCTTCCTAAACTCTGATGCAGCTTCTTCTCTACATTTAGTTGTGGCAATTGTTCTGCCAGTCTTCAGTTCACTCTCTGGTTTATTTACCCAGATGTGAATGGTATCTAATTGGCACCATGGGAGGAAGTGAGCTTAGGGTCCTCCTACTCTGCCATTTTCCCAAGCTTCTCTCCACAATGAAGGAATTTTTTGAAAAATTAGGCAAAAATATTTATAAATGATATATTTGTTTGCATAAAAATGAGATAAGAAGAAAGCACACAAAATATTGAGTAGTCATATTTAAGTGTTGGGATCTTTTAGTGATTTTAATTGTCTTATTTTTTGTTTGGTTGTTGTTTATTTATTCCAAAATTACATACATTTCTTGTATTATAAACTATAAATAAAAGTCAAATAAAGCAAATAAAAAGAAACCATTCTATAGCTATAGGAAACTAAGCAATATCATAATGTCAGTTTTCCTCTCTTTCCTTGATATCACTTGCCTCCATTCTTTCTCCACTACTGCAGCAATTTCCTAACTATTTATTTTGTGGCCAATACCTCTCTTCTCTGCCAAGAAAGTGGATTTCCTAAATTGCAAATATAATCATATCTGCCTCTTTTAACATTATCCAGTGGTTCTTCATTGCCTACATTACCTTTATGCCTTTATTACCTTCTGCTTCACATATCAGAACCTATGCCATTTACTTGTCTATAATGGTCGTACCACCTACTTTGCCTAAGATTAGCTTTTACTCATTCTTCAGGTGTCAGTTTCAAAGTCATTTCTCACAAGACTTCTTCCTGGACGTTAAGAAAATTTCTATTCCTCATATCCTTTTCTCTATTCTCCATCTTAGCCCTCACATTTTTTCTTCATAAGCACTTATAATTAGTAATTATTTTATGTATTTATTTACATAGTACTTTGAAAATCTGTCTCCATCACTATAAAGTAGTCTTTGGGCAGGTATGGACTGAACGTATCCTGTTCACTATTCTAAGGAGCTTGTTTAATAAATGAATATATGAATGAACCTTATTGCAAATGGTACTAGCTTCAGCTTTCCAAATGTATCAAGCTATTTCAGCCTCTACCTTCACATGTTCGGTTTCCTCTCTCTGGAGCATTCATATCCTTCTCTGGAAACTCTGGTGAATATATGGTCATATTTCATGACTCAGTTCAAGCTTTACTTCTTTTAGAAAGCCTGGTAGAGTTGACTACACATATCTTTGTGCCCTGCTGAATCATAGTTCACCCTCTTATCAGAATCTGTCATTCTGATTGCTTTTAGTAACTTACATGTCAACTGCCCCTACTAGAATGTACATTCCTATTGGGCAGGGATTGGCTCTTACTCATTTCTATTTTCCCAGTGTTTAGCTCAACATATAGTTGGCACTTAGAGATTGACTGGAGCTGATTAGATGAATGCATAAATGAGTTTCCCTGAAATGCTTCATAGAACTTGTGATTCACCCTTTCATTTTATGTCAAATGATTCTTATTAAAATCTACTGCAAGATTATTTAGTTTATAGTAGGGGGGAAAAAAGCAAGAGCTTTCCAAATGAATCTTTGAAGGACATTTCATCTCTCCATAATCAATGGGATTTGTTAAAATAACATCCATGGTCTTTAACCAATACCACCAAAACAACAACAAGAAATAATAGTTGAAATAAAGCTTAATTCACTGACATCACCAACCTCAGCCAAGTACCATACTATGTTGCAGCTGTATGGCCCTTTGAAAGGATTTAAATTGGGCATAGTTTGGAATTCCCAAATCTTTGGCTTATATTTAATTTTTTAAAAGCAGAACTGATTTAATCTTTGCTTACCTCTGAACTGTAGACACTCTTGGGACACCTTCCTCTTTTGGTTTTGGGATCATTGTGCTATTTCCAGGCCCACAGTAGTGATGTTACTTCCTTAGCTTCAAACCCACACAGTTATGCACAGACAGCTTCTGCTGCACAAATGAACATGAAAAAGCCATCACTACAGGTGCAGAGATGCTTTTATAATGAATTACTGCCTCCTTACTGAGAACTAGGAGAGACCTGCTGTGTTTGTCACTTTTTAGTTATTAGGCAATGTCTGCAGGCACTCAATATTTCTATTCCATACTTACCCTTTTCTGGAGCAGAAAGCAAGTGCTATAACAGCTGTGTGTGTATTTGTTTTCTTTGGGGCAGACAGAGGCCAAAGAAACCACAAAACAGTCTAAATAACAGCTCTTCCTTCACTTACATAAGGATTACAGAAGCAGGTGCACACTATTTGTTTCTTCTGGGTGTTTAATAAGGCTTCTGAGTTTTCATATTAATAATTCATAAGAAGCCTATCATTACTGTCATATGTATGGGTTGAGTGCTGTCATAGCTACACTGTAAAATTACTTTAAAACACACCCCTGATGGGTGTCTGGGCCCTATACATTTGATTCCTATCAGCAACATCATCCTTCCTCTCACATTTGAAGATCCACAAAGTGAAGGGTCACAGCTACATGGTATGGGTGAGGTCTGAATTGAAAGTTTCATCCTAAATGTTCTAAATTCCACAGAGCTAAAAGGGTCAAACAGAAAATATTTGATGTTTTAGGGATATTTCTCACTCCACTCCATTCTGCTCTTGATTATTCACTAAGGGGAAGAACAGACTGTTGCAGAAGGATCCATATTGACACACCTAAGACTAAGACTGGCTTTTTTCCCTGATCTTCAAACACTCCAAACTTGTATTTACCTTAAGGGTCATGTGGAATTCCTTGCTTATGGACTCATTACATTTTTAATTTTTATAGATATTGCCCAATTGTGAAACTGAACTTCAGAAGAAGTTTCTCACATGGGATTTTATGTAGACAATATGGGTGACGGGTGAACAATATCTTTAACAACAGTTGTTAATAGATACAATAGTGCATTATGTGTTTTGAAAGAGACTACTACTAGTAAGTAGGCATAAAGCCAAATGCTTTTGAAGCCCAATATGTGGCTATTCAGTTTACCCTCCTGATAAGTGGGAGTGTAAGGAATGTTGCTTTGCTGCTGTGTTTCATGGGGTGGGGAGACATCCTGCATTTGTTTTCCATGCCTAGAGCCCCCCAAAAATGTTGTCAGAAGCAGCATCCTAAGGTGATGTCTGATAAGGACCAGTGTATTATTTTGCTAGTGCTGCCACAATAAAATGCTACAAACTGGGTGACTTCAACAGCAGAAATTTGTCATCTCATGGTTCTGGAGGCTAAAGTCTGAAATGAAGGTGTCAGCAGAATTGATTCCTTCTGAGGGCTGTGAAGGAGGGATCTGTTCCAGGCTTTTCCTTGGCTTTTAGGTGGTCATCTTCTCCCTGTGTCTCTTAGCATCTTCCTGCTGTATGCTTCTGTCTCTGTGTCCCAATTTCTCCTTTTTATAGGAAAACTAGTCATATTCAACACCAGTCATTTTGACTTGATTACCTCTCTGAAGACTCTCTCTCCAAATAAGGTCATAGTCTGAAATACCGGGAAATAGGACTCCAGCATATCTTTGGAAGGGGGCAACACAGAGACACAATTCAACCCATAATAGTCCAGACGGTTTGAGGTTGGGTCACCAACAGATGAGAAATCCAAGATCCAAAGGCAAGGGGAGATTTGAGATTTAAGATAACCAATTTGTGAGGGGGTTCAAGGGGTTCAGAATGATCAAAAATTTGGAATAATTCCTAAGCTGAAATTATCAAAGATTATGACAACTTTTTATGTGATACACATAGCAGCTGTAATGTTTAGGTCAAGAGCATTTGAAGGGGCAGAGAGAGACACTGGACAGGAGGAGGAAATGCAATAGTACTGATATAAACAAGGCCAAATTGTGGTGCTATTCATAATAGCATAATACGGCTGTTCAGTATTAGCATGTTCGATCCTTCTGAGTTCCTTATTTGTTATAATTTGGTTGTTTTGTTCTTTTGTTCAAGTTCCTATAGTTTCATACTGAGTTCATTTAGGTTGGGTTTAATCCAAAGGGGATTTTGCAACAATAAGGTCTATTTGACTGAAGGTTTCTGTGTTCCATATTTATTACTTTTCTGAAAATGGTGAATCCTATTAAAAGAAAGTTAGAGAAACAATTTTCTGAAATCATTTGCTACGTGCTAGATGTGTACATTTTGTTTTATTTTTTTTTTAAAGATTTTATTTATTTATTTGTCAGAGAGAGATAGAGGACAAGCAGGGGGAGCCGCAGGCAGAGGGAGAAGCAGGCTCCCCGCTAAGCAAGGAGCCCAATGTGAGACTCAATCCCAGGACCCTGGGATCATGACCTGAGCTGAAGGCAGATGCTTAATTGACTGAGCCACCCAGGCATCCCTGTACCTTTTATTTTAAAGAAGAGCATAAGGACCTAATAAAAGTATGAATATGTCTACAAATTCAGGTCAGAAAGAAATGTTGCAACTTTCTTCTCCCCCATCATAAATCAGTTTAAGTCATGTTTTAAACTTCTAATCCATGAGGCAGAAAACATAAGCATCAGTCCTTCCTGGACTTCTCCATCCTGGGTTATATTAGTTCTTAAATTTTATAGAGTGAAGATTTTGGGTGCAGGGGCATCTGGTCTTCAGTCTTTCTGCCTCACTGATAGCCATTGAAAATGTCTGTATGACCTTTTCAGAAAGTATCAATAGATTCCTACTGCTTCCATACATATTTGGGGCATACCTTTTCTTGGTGAGACTGGTTGTGCTTTCATTTTCCATGGCCTGTTCTTCCACTCAGCCATTTCCTCTTGGAGATATCAGCACATTCCCTGTGCTGCTCCTGGGAAGCAGGATGTAGGTCCCTTCTTCTCTGTGGGCTCACAAATCTCTATCTTCTCTTTCCATCCCCTAGCTTGCAGGGGGTGGAGTGGGTGGGAGAGAATAATTTTCAATTTGGTGGAAATCATATTCTATTGTTCCATGATGTTCCATGCCATTGAATTTCCTTCTTTCTTCCTCCTTAGCAAACTCCACAACCAATCAATTCCCCTAAAGTGTAGAGTTTTAGAAAACAACAGGCAAAATGCTTTTTGGTCTATTTTTCGTTCCTTCTCTGCCCTGTGTCATCTCCCCTGAAGTAATGAGAACAGGACTAGCAACACTGAATGTGGAGAAGGGATTGTGGAAAATGGAAAGAGAAAAAAATTAGTTAATGTACAAAATATTATTCCAGGTACACAATTAAGGCACAGGTTTTTTGATCCAGTTACATTGTCATACACATTGAGTGACAACCAAGACTAATACCAAAGCTAACATCATGCAAGGAGACCACATCCAGAGTTAGCCAACAAGTTCTTTATTGTCTTGCTGGGGTAAGAACCAATGAAATCTGACCTAATTAAAACCTACCAATAGCTATTTTCATCTTCTACGAATAGCATGACCTAAGCCCCTTCAGTTTAGAATCTGTTGCCTCCAAAATTCCCCAATGCTTCACTCAGAACCTGCTTTCTAGAATCCATGTGTAGCTTGTATATCACTGACATCCTGGTCATAGCATCAGCAAAGGAGGGACCGATGGAATACTTTCCATTCCATTAAAGCATCAGGTTTTCCAGTAAAAAGAGAAGTAAATTGGAAATTACAGTTGTTTTACAGAGACTTGCATGTCTCAGTCTGCTTTGTAGTCACCCTGTAGTCACCCTGTGCCTATTCAAAAAAATTTTTTTAAGCAAAGAATGCCAGCCTTATAAGGACCACTCATTTTTTCCATACTTTTTCCCATAAAAGCCACACATTCCTTAGCTGCTTCATTATCTACCAGAAAAAGTCATCCCATGGCATTTGACTCACCAGAATGAAAACCATTTTTAGATTATTAAGAAGCTACTGACTTTATAATCTCTGTTATGACATCAGAGTGAATATAAGCACTGATGCTAAAAGACAATGCTCAGGGCACCTGGGTGGCTCAGTCTGCTTCTCCTTCTCCTGCTCCCCCTGCTTGTGCTCTCTCTCTGTGTGTGTCAAATAAATAAATAAAATCTTTAAAAAAATAAAAATAAAAGACAATGCTCATCTGACATGGTAGAACTGAAATGAAGCACGAAATTACAGATAACATTGGACTATTATTTATTCACCTCTCAGAAACAATGTCATCTAGCCACAGATGGACAAATAAGTAATCACTTTTATCTTAGGGGACAAATAATTAGCCAACTGTAGCAAGCTTTTATTTATAGTTTTATGTATCACAAATAAGACTTCCAGTTTCTGGTCCAACATGTGAGGAGCTTAGAAATCATGATTCCCATCCTCATAACAAGAAGAAAGCTGAACAACAACAACAAAAAAACAACTCTTTTTAGTTCCATCAGAAAACTGACATCACAAGGCAAACCACTGTCCGTCAAATTGGAGAAACAGGTATATACAGAGAACCACAGCTTACCAGAGCAGAAGCCCAGGAACATAAAACCTCTGTGAGAACAAGTAGCAGAGTAAGAAAATTTAAGTTGTAATTGACAAATTGCTGAAGGCTCAGTGTTTGAGGACAAGTTTGAGCATTAAAAACTCCAAGGGGCCTGATCTTAGGGAATCCCCCATACTTCTGTGACTTTTACCTCCAGGAGCCCCATAAGGTTCTCACAGTGAAGATTCAGTAAAAATTTACTTTTGTTTTCAGGAGGGGGAGAGGAAAATTGACCATTCTGAAATTCACTTAGAGTATTCTGTACTTTTTAACAAGGCTTGCCCTCAAAATAAACCATTTTACCAGAACCTAACTGACTAGGGTTTTATGAGAACCTAAATGATCTGGGAGAAGGGAAATACCTAATCCCAGTCCACTCGTATTTACTGACTCACCTAAGTGGAAGGAGGGTTTGACTGAGAAACATGTATGAAGGTCACAGCCCAAGGGCACTGGCTCACTAAAAGACTGAGACCTAATCACAGGACTACAAGACCCTTCTCTTTTCCCCAAACTTACTACCACACCAGTAGGTTCATCTATAATAACTGGAGAATGTACCTGAAAGAAAGCATTCCTCAGACCTTATTTAAGAGAAATCTTTAAGGAAAACCCAAAGTCAGCAGGGGAGATGAACACAAGGACACCAGAGAAATTTTAGCGTCTGACAACTACAGATACAGCAAACATTAAACACAACCCAACTCCTAATAAGGTAAATGTAAAACCTCACACGAAAGTCCCATTTACCTCAGTTCCTTTTACCCAGTACATCATGTCTAGCTTTCAACTGAAAAAAAAAAAATTGAGGCATACTGAAAGACAAAAAACACAGTTTGAAGAGACAGAGCATCACAGTCAGTCTAATTTGGCAAGGGTGTTGGAATTATTAGACTGAAAATTCAAAACAACCATGGTTACTATGTAAAGAGCTCTAATGGAAAAGGTGGACAACATGCAAGAAGAGGTGGGTGATATAGGCAGGGAAATGGGAATTCTAAGAAAGAATCAAAAGAAAATACTAGAAGGAAAAAACACTGTACCAGGAATGAAGAATGTCTTTGATGGGCTCTTCAATAGACTGGACACAATCAAAGAAAGAGTCAGCGAGATTGAAGAAATATCAATAGAAACTTCTAAAACTGAAATGCAAAGAGAAAGAATGAAAAATACAACAGGACCATGGGGTAACTGCAAAAGGTACAATACCATGAACCATGGGACAACTGCAAAAGGTACAATATATGATAATGGGAATACCAGAAGGAAAATAAAGACAGAAAGGAACACAGAAACATTTGAAGTGAAAATGACTGAGAATTTCCTAAAATTAAAGATAGACAACAGACTTAGATACTGAAAGCTCAGAGGACATGAAGCAAGATAAAAACCAAAAATTTATACAAGGGCACATAATACAAACTTAGAAAATCATAGACAAAGAGAAAATCTTGAAAGAAACCAGAGGGGAGAAAAAAATCCCACCTTACAGAGGAGCAAGGGTAGGAATTACATCAAACTTCTCTTCAAAAGTCATGCAAGCAAGAAGAAAGTGGAGTGAAAGTGGATATTTAATGTGTTGAAAGAAACGATCTACGAATCTAGAATTATTTATGCAGTGAAATTATCCTTCAAAAGTGAAAGAGAAATAAAGATTTTCTGAGACAAACAAAAATTGAGGGAATTTGTTGCCAGGAGACCTGCTTTTTAAGAAGTATTAAAATAAATTCGTCAGAAAAAAAGGAAAATGATGTAGGCCAGAAACTTGGATCTACATAAAGAAAGGAAGGGTGTTAGAGAAGGAATATATGGAGGTAAAATACATCACAAACTATGGGATTCCTCAAAGGATGTGCATATATACTTACTTAACTCACTAAATGTGCAGAACTGGAGTTTGTTTCAGCAAATAGTCATGAATAATAATAGCAGGTTTTTTCCTTTGTTCAAAATATTATTCCTTATTAGTACTATAGGTCGGTCATTCCTGGCAATTTATTTATTTGTTCAACAAATAATTATTGAACATATACTAAATGCCAGACCCTGGTACTAGAGAAAAGGAAAAAAGATCAAAAGAACTGTTTCTGCCTGAAAGAAGTATACAATTTAATGAAGATAGAGAAATACTCCTTAAAATTTACTAATACAGTAAGATAATAACTATAAGTGTCATATGCACAAAGTTAAGTGGTACTTTCTGGGAAGCGCTTGACTTTATATCTAGAGTTGTCCAGCAAGGTTCATGAGAGGACACAGCATTAAAGCTGAGACTTTAATGGTAAGAGGAGTTTGCAAAGGGATGACAACAGTGTGTGCAGTTATAAAGATTGCATTAAGGTATAGAGAAAGCAAAGTGATTTGGTATTACCAGAATTCAGAATGAGGAGAAGAATGGGAAATGAGGCTAGACCAGTGGGCAGTGTCAGATAGGAAAGGTTTTGCAAGCCTGCCAAACGGGTTGTTTTATGTTGTTTTGTTTTTGTTTTTCTACAGGCAATGCAAGTTCATTGAAGAATACCGAGTTATAATAACAAAAATACTAGGTAACATTTATTAACTGTTACCATATCCCAGGTTCAGTTCTAAATGGTTTACACCTATTAATTCATTTAAGCCCCACAACATCCCACCATAAGGCACAACATGGTTAAAGTACTTGCCCACGGTCATGTAGCTCAGTGGCAGAGTTGGGTGGGAGTGTGACATAGTAGCACTTATGTTTAGAATTACCCCTCTGATAGCCATACAGAAGATGAAGGGGGTGGCAATGGTCATGGAGATGGGAAGGGCAGATATTCAGAAAATGGAATTGATGGAATTGATCATCAGTTGGGTTTGATAGGACAAGGAGAAGAGGATGATTTAGAATACTCTGAGGTTCTTTGCTTGCGAAAATTGAAGAAGATGAAAACTCCATTCTGAAAACAGGGAAAATTGGGAAGGAAACTGTTTTGAGAATACTTCATTCATTCAATGAATGAAGTTTTTCAGTCAATATTGACAGTCTACCCTGGATCAGGCATTCTGTCAAGTGTCAGATATACAATGCTGAGCAAATTAGACAAAGTTCTCATACACCTTACAGTCTAAAAGCAAATTCAATTTTTGGAAATGTTGAGGTACCTATAGATCGTCAATACAAACATGTCCAGGAAGCTTTGTACATAATTTTTTTCCTGCTGATTCTCTAAAATTTATTGGAGAATTACCCTCTTTCTAGATCCCCAGTCAAGTCAGGAATTAAGCCCTTAAATAAGCCTCAGACTCCATTCACCTTCCCTATGGTCTAGGCAAGTCCACACACAGAGCCAGATGTTGGCTAGACCCTGAGCTCTAGTCTCTGACGAGTAACCATGCAGGAAGCCACCCTTGGGGAAAAGGAGATTCTATCCCTCAGAGAATAGACCCAGAATTGAATTATGTATCTGGCTTAAAAAGAAATCTGAATTGGATGTGTAGAAAAGTGAAGACCATCAGCATGTAAGAGGTAGATTAAGCCACTCATGTGAATGACATTGAGAAAAACAGAAGGCTGATAATAGTCCTTGGAGTAAGCATTGGAGGCTTGGAATAGGAAGGAGTGTCCCATAGAAGACAGAAGAAAAAGCCAGATAGGGAGCAGGAATACCTGAATATTGGTTCCCTTATACTGACCCTTCATCCATTTATATATTAAGAAATTTTCTGGGAATTTTTGGTGTCAATAAACAGTGAGTTTCTATCATTATAATGAGGTCTTATGCCTAAATTATACAAGCTTTAGTGTGCTTTTGGCCTGGAGAGCATAGTCACATTGGCCAACTTGATGAGGTGTTTTTCCAGGATGATTTGTTTAAATAAGAAATCTTAGAAGCAGACCTAGCTCTTCTGGAGTCTTCTGTTTTTTAATTTTTCTTTTATACTTCCTGCAGTAGAATAATAGACAAAAAAGTATTAAAAGCAATATTTCTTCTTTGGATTGTTGATCTATTGTGGTGGAGTTTTTATTTGTGGTAAATCCATATGATCATCAACTTGGTTAGAAATCTTAATTTAAGATGCTGTTTATCTGGTCTATCCACTTTAAATACCAGAACATTGACTTCAAGAATTAATTTGGCACTCCTCTTATCCAGGTATCTTTTGACATTGAGGCAGAGCACAGTGGATATGGCTTGTCTCTGCTCCATGGTATATGTGGCTTCAGCTGAAGACACTCAAAATAACTGGGAATGACTTAAATGGCAGGGGACAGAATCATGGAGAGGTTTCTGACATGTCTGGCAACTCATCTGGGATAATTCAAAGGCTGGACTCAGTTGGGGCTAAAAACTGAAACTCCTCCATGTGACCATATGGCCTGTAGGCCTGGGTTTCCTCACAACATGGGTGGCAGAAGACTTCTTCTTGATGATTCAGGATTCCATGAGCAAGTGTTCCAGCAAGCAAGGTGGGAATTTCATGCTCTTTTATCACGTAGCCTGAGAAGTCATGTGAATCACCAGTTCACCCAAATCAAGGGGAGGAGACATAGACTTTACATCCATGTGTTTAAAACTGCTACACTTATTAAAGGTGTAGTGAGAATAAAATAATAACAAAAATGATTAACTGACATTGCCTAGCTATATATTATGGTGTAAGGATGATATAGAGCTTTATTTAGAAAGACTGGTACTAGAATTAGCTTCCCAAAATTCGGAAGTACTGCAAAGAACATTTGGATTTATTTATTCATTCCACAAATATTGAGAATACGGTTGTGAAAAGTCCTTGATCTCATGTTTATATGGTGGTAGAAAGATAGTAATGGAACATAATAAAGAAGCAAAAGAATACATGGACAAGATGATTTAGGATAGTGATATATCTCTGAAGAAAACAAATCAGGCTGATAAACATTTAGCATTTGCTAAGAAGTTCAATGCTAGACCAAAGGATTTGGCTTACCATATTCATGAGGACATAGTACACAAATTACAAAGGATTTCCTCATCTCTAATGAGGAAAAGAGCCGAGATGACAAAGTTTAAGTGCTGGACAACATTTTTAGGGGGCATAGAATATCAAAACATCTTAAGTTCAAATGTCAAACAAAAGATCAGATTTAGGTCCACAGAAAGTAAATGGAGCCAAGAGTCAAAAGCAAGATGTAACTGGAATTGAACAAGAATGGAGTAGACAGAAAAGCAAAGTGAAATTGCTACATTTCTTTTTGGTGGATGGGGATGTCTTTCTTTTTTTCTTTTTTATGTTACATTAATCACCATACATTACATCATTAGTTTTTGATGTAGTGTTCCATGACTCATTGTTTGCGTGTAACACCCAGTGCTCCATTCAGTATGTGCCCTCTTTAATACCCATCACCAGGCTAACCCATCCCCCCACACCCCTCCCCTCTAGAACCCTCACTTTGTTTCACAGAGTCCATAGTTTCTCATGGTTCATCTCCCCCTCCAATTACCCCCCTTCATTTTTCCCTTCCTACTATCTTCTTTTTTTTAAGATATAAGATATAATGTATTATTTGTTTCAGAGGTACAGGTCTGTGATTCAACAGTCTGAGACAATTCAGAATGCTCACCATAGCACATACCCTCCCCAAGGTCTATCACCTATCCACCCCATCCCTCCCACCCCCCACCACTCCAGCAACCCTCAGTTTGTTTCCTGAGATTAAGAATTCCTCATATCAGTGAGATCATATGATACATGTCTTTCTCTGATTGACTTATTTCACCCAGCATAATACCCTCCAGTTCCATCCACGTCATTGCAAATGGCAAGATATCATTCGTTTTGACGGCTGCATAATATTCCATTGTATATATATTTACCACATCTTCTTTATCCATTAGTCTGTAGATGGACATCTTGGCTCTTTCCATAGTTTGGCTATTGTGGACATTGCTGCTATAAACATCAGGGTGTATGTACCCCTTTGGATCCCTACCTTTGTATCTTTGGGGTAAATACTCAGTAGTGCAATTGCTAGGTCATAAGGTAGCTCTATTTTCAACTTTTTGAGGAACCTCCATACTGTTTTCCAGAGTGGCTGCACCAGCTTGCATTCCCACCAACAGTGTAGGAGGGTTCCCCTTTCTCCACATCCCCGCCAACATCTGTCATTTCCTGACTTGTTAATTTTAGCCATTCTGACTGGTGTGAGGTGGTATCTCATTGAGGGTTTGATTTGGGTTTCCCTGATGCCGAATGATGTTGAGCACTTTTTCATGTGTCTGTTGGCCATTTGGATGTCTTCTTTGCAGAAATGTCTGTTCATGTCTTCTGCCCATTTCTTGATTGGATTCTTTGTTCTTTGGGCGTTGAGTTTGGTAAGTTCTTTATATTTTGGATACTAGTCCTTTATCTGATATGTCATTTGAAAATATCTTCTCCCATTCTGTTGGTTGTCTTTTGGTTTTGCTGACTGTTT
>NW_027710396.1:117-1000 GCF_054177405.1 Leptonychotes weddellii | reverse complement strand
CCACCAGGCTGAGACTTCTGCAGGGAGCATGTCAGGTCATCATGTCCACCACCCTTGTTTGCACAACTCTGCAAGTGACATCCTTGAGGTCTTGCCACCTGCCTCTGCCAGCGACAGAGGGCCCCTGGGCAGGTTTTCCAGAATCCCTTCTCAAAGTGAGCCAGTTCAGAGGTCAAGAGACACTTCCAGGAGGGAAGTTATCAACTTACTCAATGTGGATTTGCTGACTTACAAGACCTCTCCAAGGCCTGGGGACAGAAACACAGAGCAGCTTATAATGAAGGGGAAAGGAAAGAAAGAAATGTCACAGGCAACAATGTTTGATTTTGAAGAAATGATGCAGACGTGTGGATAAAATCAGTATCAAAGCTAGTAGTACTTAGATCCCACAAGACCTGTTTGGGCTAAGGTGGTGGGTGAAGAAAGTGCTAACAGAACAGTTAACCTTCAGGGGCACCTGGGTGGCTCAGTCGGTTGAACGTCTGCCTTTGGCTCAGGTCATGATCTCAGGGTCCTGGGATCAAGTCCTGCATCAGGCTCCTTGCTCAGCGGGGAGCCTGCTTCTGCCTCTGCCTCTCCCCCCAGCTTCCTCTCTCTCACTCACTCTCTCTCAAATAAATAAATAAAATTAAAAAAAAAAAGAACAGTTCACCTTCAGCTATGCTTTTCTCATTGTCCGTCAGTTTCCAGAGTTATACACAAATATATGGTTTCTGGTACTCCTTGGCTTTATTAAATAACTAGCTGACTTCAGCTACCCTGACATTCATGGGAGCCCGCCTCAGGAGAGGGTTGCCTTAGGCCCTGTAAGAATCAGACTCAGTGCTACATTGTTTTTTTGCTTCAATCTTTTATGGACATCATGATGCTGATTTTTTTTTTT
>NW_027710395.1:0-332 GCF_054177405.1 Leptonychotes weddellii | reverse complement strand
CTCTAGAACCCCCAGCCTCTTTTTCAGAGTCCATCGTCTCTCATGGTTCGTCTACCCCTCCGATTTCCCCTGCTTCATTCTTCCCCTCCCGCTACCTTCTTCTTCTTCTTTTTTTTTTTTCTTAACATGTATTGCATTATTTGTTTCAGAGGTACAGATCTGAGATTCAACAGTCTTGCACAGTTCACAGCGCTTACCAGAGCACATTATTTCTTCTTTATTTTGAGAGGATGTCCTGGCATTCTTCCAGACTACTAGGCCTTCAACATTTTACTGACCGTTGCAGATCTCTTAGTCTCTGTAGGGTTTATCTTTACCCGCCTGAGGGTTAT
>NW_027710394.1:0-332 GCF_054177405.1 Leptonychotes weddellii | reverse complement strand
GGCGCGCTGTGCGTCCCACGCGTGATACCCAGGCTAAGAGAAGTTTTTCTGTTCCAGCCGAAGAGACTCACATTACACTAATAATACTGCCTGTCTCCGCCCCTTGGAGAGCTCCGGAGGGTCTCCCCCGCCCAGATGCCGGCGGAAGCTCACCCGAGCGCTTTTGTGCCCCGGCCACGCTGCTCACTCTTCCCCGATGCAGATTTCAATCTATAATGTTGGCATAGATAGCTTCCTAGAAGAATCCAAATGTAAATAAATGAAGCATGACTGGAAAAGCACTTTGCACCAAGAATGTAATTCAGAGCCTCTGGACACACGGGAAACATCAG
>NW_027710393.1:0-332 GCF_054177405.1 Leptonychotes weddellii | reverse complement strand
TTTTTTTTTTTTTAAAGATTTTATTTATTTATTTGAGAGAGAGAGAATGAGAGAGAGCACATGAGAGGGGGGAGGGTCAGAGGGAGAAGCAGGCTCCCTGCTGAGCAGGGAGCCCGATGCGGGACTCGATCCAGGGACTCCAGGATCATGACCTGAGCCGAAGGCAGTCGCTTAACCAACTGAGCCACCCAGGCGCCCTCCTTACTTGCTTTTGCTTCCCTCTGCCAAATCCTTCAAGTAATCTGAGACAAGAACTTGTTATCTTGAACATTATGGGATTAGGCTGTTTGACTCTTTCTCACTGCTCTGTTGCCCTACTGTACATATGTGGT
>NW_027710392.1:0-332 GCF_054177405.1 Leptonychotes weddellii | reverse complement strand
TATTTTTTCCCCAGTGGAACAGAGATAAAACACCTTAGCATCATTAATATTTTTACTTATATCTCAGATCCCTTTAAGAAGAGATGGAAGTGTTCCAGGTAGAGTAAACCACCTGTGCAAAGGCCCACATTCTAAGTGCCCAAGAAGGAATCTCTGCTGAGAGTCCCCTTTACTTGCTTTTTGCCAACATTACTGCTCTCATCATGTCTGTTTGCTAGTTCTACTGGCCTGAGAGAAGTTAAAGCCCCATTGTAGACAATGGCTGCCACTTCTGTTCCTGGGTCAGTTGACTCTAATTCCTATACCTTCTCTGTAATTCTTTTTTTTTTTTT
>NW_027710391.1:0-332 GCF_054177405.1 Leptonychotes weddellii | reverse complement strand
GCAGACTACAACTGTGAGACAAAAATGAAAAGGCAGGCAAATGCTGGCGGTCATACAAACTATCCCGAAGATGCTATACATCTGTACAGGCACAAGACCTACTTCCTGGCCATTAAACCATTTGGTGGGGGCGGGGGGGGAGGGGTGCTTCACTTCTGTCTAACACACTGATGCTGGATCTTATTTTCCCTTAATTTTTATTTGCAGGAAAAAAAAATTTAGACTTCAAAGTGGAAACAGGACATGCAGCAATGCCTACTCACGGGTCGTCGGTGTAAATGAACTGGTTCTCGGAGCTCCTTGAGTTGTGGGGGGAGGCGGCATGGTGGGAG
>NW_027710390.1:0-332 GCF_054177405.1 Leptonychotes weddellii | reverse complement strand
TTTTTTTTTATTGAGATTTTTTTTTTATTGTGTTATGTTAATCACCAATCACTTTTTCATGTGTCTGTTGACTATTTGGATGTCTTCTTTGGAAAAATGTTCATGTCTTCTGCCCATTTCTTAATTGGATTATTTGTTCTTTGGGTGCTTAGTTTGGGAAGTCCTTGATAGATTTTGGATACTAGCCCTTTATCTGAAATGTCATTTGCAAATACCTTCTCCCATTCTGTTGGTTGTCTTTTGGTTTTCTTGACTGTTTCTTTTGCTGTGCAAAAGCTTTTTATCTTGATGAAGTCCCAATAGTTCATTTTTGCCCTTGGTTCCCTTGCCTT
>NW_027710389.1:0-332 GCF_054177405.1 Leptonychotes weddellii | reverse complement strand
GTAGGGCGCCTGGGTGGCTCAGTTGGTTAAGCGACTGCCTTCGGCTCAGGTCATGATCCTGGAGTCCCTGGATCGAGTCCCGCATCGGGCTCCCTGCTCGGCAGGGAGTCTGCTTCTCCCTCTGACCCTCCCCCCTCTCATGCTCTCTCTATCTCATTCTCTCTCTCAAATAAATAAATAAAATCTTTAAAAAAAAAAAGGAAAATGTGTAATTATGTATGGTGATGGGTGGTCACAACACTTCATGGAGCGATCATTTGGCAGGGTATGCAAATGGTAAATCATTATGTTGTACACATGAAACTAGCATAATGTTATAGGTCAATTATACC
>NW_027710388.1:0-332 GCF_054177405.1 Leptonychotes weddellii | reverse complement strand
GGCAGGGGAGAGAGAGAGAGAGAGAAGCCTCAAGCAGACTCCCTACTGAGCAGGGAGCCCAATGCGGGGCTCGATCCCAGGACCCTGAGATCATGACCTGAGCGGAAGGTAGATGCTTAGCTGACTGAGCCAGCCAGGCGCCCCAGTAGTATATAATCTTGATAACAATCATTTTAAGTTCCTGAGTAGAGTTCCAAGTGTTTAAACAGTAATTTATTTAAATAGTCATTCTGCCTTTTATTAACCTCATAGATTGCTTTACATTTTTCACTGTTAATATACATAGCATTTCCTCCTTAGAAAAAAGATAGTGTAGATCAGAAATGGAAATT
>NW_027710387.1:0-332 GCF_054177405.1 Leptonychotes weddellii | reverse complement strand
TTTTTTTTTTTTGACAGTTGAGTTTAACTTTTTGAATATGTGGTGTGAAGTTTTGTTAATTCTAGAAACTTGTTACAGTGCTAAATGGAATTTTGGTATAAACTGACCCTACTGTACAAACTCTTAAAGGCCTCTGCCTATTGAGGTGGGCCACTGATCAGCTGCCAGGTAAAAACAAACTTCACATATTTGCCAACAGAAAGAACAGACTCTACAACAATGCAGCAGTTGAGAATTCCTTTGAGGATGTGAGGAGAGAAACAATACTACTGTGCCTGCACATCAGAAACAAGAGACAACATCTGATGAAAACTTGCTTAGTTACATCAACA
>NW_027710386.1:0-5871 GCF_054177405.1 Leptonychotes weddellii | reverse complement strand
GATTCACTTCTCCGCACGTCCTACCTTCCAGAAAGTCGTCACTTTTCTGATGAGAGAGTTGTTGCTATTCTTTTCTTCGATCTCCTGTTGAGTTTGTAGGTGTTCAGAATGGTTTGATCCCTATCCAGCTGAATTCCTGAGAGGAGACGAAATCCAGGTCTCCCACTCCTCCGCCATCTTGCTCCGCCCCCCAAAAGGTAATTTCAAAGTGCATGCATTTTCTACTTGGCCACGAAAAATTGTTTACACATATAAGCTTTTTCCTTCATAAAGCATTGCCTGCAGATGCCTTGCTTTTATATCCCATCCAATATATTATACATTCTACAGAAAAGGTGGGAGAGAATGCATTTCTGAGGGTCTACTCTGTGCCTTTCGTGATTCTGAAACCCTTAATATGTAATTACTTAGGCAAATGCACACTGGTCACCTGTTGTGTGGCCAGGCATTATGTTGGTCATTTTGTTTTTGTTATTGAGAGAGAGAGAGAGAGAGAGCGTGAGCAGGGGTGGGGTGGGGAGGGGCCGAGGGAGAGGGAGAGAGAGAATCTTAAGTAGGCTCCATGCACAGCGTGGAGCCCGACATGCTGCTTGATCTCAAGACCCTGAGATCATGACCTGATCAGGAAATCAGCAGCCAGAGGCTCAACCTACTGAGCCACCCAGGCACCCCTGTGTTGGTCATTTTGATTATCAACCTGTGTCCTATCACTCAGTCCTCAGACAGCTCCAAGACAGGCATTGGTCTAACCATTATAAAGGTGAGGCAACTGACCAGAGAAGTGAATTAACTAACACGATTTTATTGTGTTAGTAAGTAGCAGTACCTGAATTCACACTTAGATGTTCATGCCTACTGTAGTTCCTGTTCTTTCTGCCACCCACTTTCCCCTTTCTCAGAACAATCAACTACTGTGACCTCTCCTGGACATGAATGGATATGGCCCCTTTGTGTGCTGCCAGACAAAATAAGTATTTTTTACCCTCTGGGCTCTTCTTGACTGTAGTCCCAGTGTCTGCAATGTTACTGAGCTTAAATGTTTTCCCTGGAAGGTTTCTGACCCCCATAAAAGTAACCTGAGCCCTAGTTTAGAGCTACCTGTATGCTTTCGGCTGAGAACAGGTTTTCTCTCTCTGGGAAGACCACCTTCACCATTGTAGATTATGTTGGCAGTATAGAGATATGCATGGAACAGGGAGGAGCAGGGGGAGACTTGCTTAGCCAGCAAAGGGTGGGTTAATAGAAGTTTGACATATAGTGTCTCCACACCTGGTTGATGTCACTAAAGTATTTCATCTCTTGGACTAGAACGGTGGAGGAAATCACTGGTCTGATGCAGTGGCATACCAAGGCAGAGGAGGGAGAAGAAATGAGAGCAGTCCATCCCATGTACAGACAATAAAGCAGTGCATTCTCTGTTGAAAATGTAGAAACAATCTTTCTTAAAAGGTCAGTTGGCTTTCACTTACTCTGCACCAGCAATTCTAAACAAAAGGGGGGTGATCAGGTGTATCCCCACCAGACCAGACCACTCCCAGCCTCCCTTGTTAAACCGCTGAAGGTGCAGACCTTGCTTTTCTTGAACCCAGTTGCAAACACCATTCCCTCATTCCCAGAGCCCTTTGAGATGAAGAAGCCTGGACTCTATTTTAATGTGTATCCATTATGTTTGTAGCTCTTCTGTTCTTTGGACTCTCTGTATATCGAAAGATTTATGCAAAAATGTTTGTTACCAAAGCAGCCCACAGTAATGGGATCTTAGCTGTAATAAGCAGCTCTTGTGCCTCAACTGTTCTGCCACTCCGGGCACTTCATAGTACAACCGTGCTTTCACATGTATTACTTCATTTTGTCCTCATAACAACTCACAAGAAGAAATGCAGTGAAACTGGTATACTGATCAAGCAGGACATATGGGGGTTAATCGGACAAGTTTATTCTTTTCCCACTGACACCATTCAGACACCTTCTAAAGGACTGGTTCTTTGCCAGCCTCTGGATGAAACCTAGAGCTGGCCTCAGAGATTTCCTTGTCACTTGTAGATTTGTTTTAAAAGTCCTATTACTTTTAGTCATAATATGGTCTCATGTATGTCAAATTCAGTGCCATAATCACAAACTTCAAACTTCTCACATAAAGCACGATACCAGCACTACGAAAGGTAAAAATGGCTTGTATCTTCTCTAATTTCCAGTCTAGAGTTTACTCAATTGGCTGGCTCAGGCCAGCTCCACTCATTGCAAAAAAGAAGAGTTGAGGAAACCAGAAAGGGCTTACATCCCTGGCCAGGTGCCCATGTGGTCTTGGCTTCTTCTGGTCGTGGCAGATGCTTAAAGCTTATATTTTCTTTCACAGGTCACTTTCGTGGGGGCTTCTGAGTCCCTCTACCTTAGGAAATTACCACTTGTAATTCATTTAGAGTAGGTGAATACTCACTTCTGTTTAGTTGGTACTTACCATTCCTTTCTTGTATCTAGGTGTTGAGTATGTACATCCTGACATCTTCACTGGTCTTTTCACCACTCTAGGGTGGCCTTCTTTGTTGGGTTCTAAAGGGGCAAGTAACCAGGTACCTTTGACCCACCATCAGCCATTTTTATTTAGCTCCCTTAACAACTCGAGCTACAACCGTTAGCACTTTTGACTTATCAGACAGGAACCAGGTGCCAATTCATAGTGTCCCCAAAACTGTAAGGCACATACATCATACCCACTATGTAGTCTGCTTGAAACCCTTCTCACTAACCTTGAGGTAAAACTAAAGTGTTCCATGTTACCCTCCATGGAAGTGGAGGAAATCCTCTCATATTAACAACTTTTTCCAGGAAAATCCTTCCTCTAATCTCTAACTCCCCCTGTGGTGGCCAACTTTAATCCTTTTATACCCTTAAGTCATTGGTAAAGATTGCATGAGGGCAGACATATTGTAGAACTGGGTTGTTCTCACTGCTGTGAAAGTTCCATCTAGATGTTTCGGGATCTCACTTTGAAAGGCTGGCCTCTATGATCTTGGGGCCTTAGCATTAACCAAGTCTAAAAAAATCCATTTTAACGTGGTGGCAATTATTATTATAAAAGAAAACAGAGGCTCAGAGAGTTTAAGTCGTTTGGTGAAATGTTGATGTGTAGGTAAGGAAGGACCGACCTCACTCTCCCTGGATTCCCAGGCCCGTGTCCGTGACCTCACTGTGTCAGTACCAACATGATTGCCCACACTAAAACTTAACATGTGAGGAAATCCAAATTCCAACTTAGAGTGAAATCTCCACACCTGCTTTGTTTTAAAACCCAGGTCACTGACTAACAATTGCTTAATGTTAGATTAGTTTCAGAATAACTATATGGAGCTTGTGAACTCAAACTTCCCAGGTCGAGGTGTGAGCCTTTCAGACTCCTGTATGAGAGGGAAACCACCATGGTGGGACCTCACAAGGCCGCTGAAGATTAGTTTAATGTTTCTCAGTGCCTGGATTCCTCGGAGGAATCCAGGAATAACAGGGTCTCAGTATTAGTGTATAGATTGCTTTAGAGGCATATTTTAAATCTCACACTACATTCTCATTGGAACTGTAAGGATGTGAGCCAGAAGAGCTAAGGATTTCACAGCACTTTGAGAAAAGAAAAAGCGGGAGCTCCTGTGTGCTGGCACATCCTTCCTCTTTCAGTAAAGTAGCTCTTATTTCTCAGGCCGATGGGAGCTATTATGAGCGTGTACCTGCCCACTTTTGAGAGTCCTGTGCATCAGCCACTTCAGATATGGATTCTGAACATAGATGGGTGGATGGTAGATAGATCACAGCTCCATTTGATGAGAGTCATTGATTATGCGTATTTAATTCATCCCTTCATGAAACTGAATTGTGGGAGGCAGCGTGCAGTACAAACCATCTCCCTCGGTTTTAGGTTCAGCCACTTCTCATTTCAGAGATGCCACAAGAGACTAGAAAGCATCCGTATGTGATTCTTTGCCCCAAACGCTTATATTCTCAAAAATGAATGACCCATTGGGCGAAGCCTTGAGCTGAAACAAAACCAGCCAAAATAATGCAGAACACGCTGGAAGGATAAGATGAGATCCTTCCTTGACTTCCGTAATAGAATGTGGTAAATGCCTTCCAAGTGCTTGAATTTTTAACTTACAAAAAGAAAAGAAAGTAAGAGAGTGAAAAAAAGGGGGAAAACAAGCTTTTTGCTGAAAAGCAAAGTTTATTTAAGAGAAAGTGTAATAAAAAAGAAGCACAAAACAAGAAAGTATAAAATGCAAATGCATTTTTTGTGCGTGCACATAGCTTTCTTCTATAGGAGCATATTAAAATTAGTATTCAGATCTATGGGATAGAGATTCTATTATTAAAGCAACTGAAGAGTTTTAATATTATAAATATGTATGACTTTGTGAAACCATAAGAAATATATTCTGCTCAAAGTTCTACTAATGCTGAATATTTTAATGAAACTTAATGCATTTTTATACAAGTGGTATAAATTATCCACTTTAAAATTAGATAAAAACTATTTGAGAAATAATTATGAGTATGTGTTCATTAGATTGGAGTTGGAGGATTGCTGGATAAGGGCATTGGGTCAAATCCGTCATCTGCCTCCAGGCACTCAATTCCACAATAATGCCCCTAAGCATATTATGGCAATTGAATCTCAATATTTTGAGAATTCTAATTCATATCCACTCTTCCTTCACAAAACTGAGCCATTCATGAGAAGCACTTATGTGTTTTCTTTTTTTTTTTTTTCTTTTTCTTTCTTTTTTTTTCTTCTATGAGTCTCTCTCTGAGTCTCAGCTCCCCATCCAGGGCCAATCAGTAGGCTGGCCTTTTTTAGTTGATAGCAAATGTGCAGATTGTAGTATGTACTTAATAAAGGCCTGGCCTTATCCTTGCTTTAAGTTGATCACAAACAATCCTCCTCTCCGTCCTTACCAACAAGCTTCCTGTAAGTCCACTGCAAATTGTCAGTACAGCCTGTGTAAATAACTCATCTGCTCAGACCTTAGTTTACCAACACCTGCACTGATGCTGATTACTAGAGGCACTCTTACCTTTTTATTGAGCTTAGGTGTGTTTTGTTTTAAAACACTCTTTCTCTGCTGAATGTCTATTTTTCTTTTTCTCCTTCATGTTCTCAATTTTGTACAATACCAACCCTTACCTCCCTTTATCAAATCCTGATGCCAAAGTCTGTGAAGGATGGATTATAGATGCTGGAAACTATAGATTTAATATAGGCACAATTGTTGAGTTGTAATTTATTTATGCTTCAGAAAATATATATTACATATTTCTATTTCTATCTATCTATCTATCTATCTATCTATCTATCTATCTATCTATCTATCTCTGTGTCTATCTATCCATACCTATCTAATTATTAAAACACATTGCTCAGTTTATACACTATTTGGATGACTTTCTAGACCTGAAGTAATACAGTCGTTCATTTTTAAAGAAAAGAATACTGCTCTGACAACCTCTAAATTTTGTGTGAAGAACACTGTTTTTGTTTTCAAAATGATTCACTCTGAAAAGATCATTAACTGTATAGCAATCTAATCTGAGCACGTTTTTCTAACCTGTGGTACTAATTCGTGCAAGAATGAGTATGGAAGAGGGTATGCATGAGAATGACTTGAGAACATTTTCAAATATCTCAACCCTTCTCTTCCTCGACAAGAATGTGTTATGTTTTTCTGGAGTTGTGTGTCTTTCTGTGCATATCAGAATATTAGAATCCTTTGCTCGGGACAAGTAGGCTGGGAATGATGTGCGGGGCACTTGATAATTTGAAAAAAACCTCCCCAAATGATTTTTTTTTTAAGATTTTATTTATTTGAGAGAGAGAGAGAGAGCACGAGA
>NW_027710385.1:0-332 GCF_054177405.1 Leptonychotes weddellii | reverse complement strand
TGCATTTTGACAAATCATTGCTATATACTTTCGCTTTGTGTAGTTTCCCATATTAAACGTACATTTAGGGACCCCTGGGTGGCTCAGTGGGTTAAGCGTCTGCCTTCAGCTCAGGTCATGATCCCAGGGTCCTAGGATCGAGTCCCGCATCGGGCTCCCTGCTCGGCGGGGAGTCTGCTTCGCCCTCTGACCCTCCTCCCTCTCATGCTCTCTCTCATTCTCTCTCTCTCAAATAAATAAATAAAATCTTTAAAAAAAAATAAAGCAACCAAATTCCACAACCTTCAAAAAAAATACCCACAATATAAAGGGTCCTAAATCGGGGTGCCTGG
>NW_027710384.1:0-332 GCF_054177405.1 Leptonychotes weddellii | reverse complement strand
CAGCAATAGTTCTGAAGTTGTCACCTTCTTTAGATTCACCAAATGCCTTATTTACTGCTCTATATCCTACATAATATTACTTTTGGACCAAATAACTAATTTTCATGTAAGAGAAGTGATTATCGTAATTACAAAATTCACTGACCTTACCATGAATCCTAATATGCAGAAGCACCTGGCTTTATAGATTAGTTCAATGGTTTATTTTATTCAGTACTTAGTTATGTTACCAGCCAGGAGGAAACAATTGATTGTGAATTAATAGTTCAAGATGAAATGGATATTATCAACTGATAACCAATATATGATGCTGTTCTCTCATATACCAGAAT
>NW_027710383.1:0-332 GCF_054177405.1 Leptonychotes weddellii | reverse complement strand
GTCCCTGCCTCACCACCTGCATCTCAGACCACTCCCTTTTCACCCTCTCATCCAGTCACATTCACCTTCCAGTTGCATGTTCTTTTCTGCTTCACTGCATTTAATTGAGAGAGAGAATTATTAGGACTTGGTGATAAATAAATTTGTTGGATGGGGCAAGTAAGACAAAGGGAGGAGTCAAAAATAGTACCCAGATTTCTTACTTCAACAACTGATGGATGATGGTACCATTTACTGAGATAGGAAGCAATAAACAAAGAACAGACTTGGGAATAAGAGAATTCATTGTTGAATTTAGAGACTTTGGCAGGACATTACAGGTAAAGATGTTC
>NW_027710382.1:0-332 GCF_054177405.1 Leptonychotes weddellii | reverse complement strand
GTGCGTGATGCTCAGATGGGAGAACTGCAGTCACACAGACCTGGGACCGACGTCCAGCACCAGCGTGCTCCAGGCATGGGACCTTTGGTATAAAAACTTCCGAGAATCTGTTTCCTCATCTGTAAAATAAGATTACTACAATTACCCATAACTTTCCTTTTTTTTTTTTTCCATAATTTACTTTTTGGAGAGAATTTTGTGGGTGAGAGTTTACTTAAAAATACCTCTTTGGGGCACCTGGGTGGCTCAGTTGTTAAGCATCTGCCTTCGGCTCAGGTCACAATCTCGGGGTCCTGGGATCGAGTCACAATCTCGGGGTCCTGGTATTATTC
>NW_027710381.1:0-332 GCF_054177405.1 Leptonychotes weddellii | reverse complement strand
TTAAAGATTTTATTTTTTATTTATTTATTTGAGACAGAGAGAATGAGAGAGAGAGCATATGAGAGGGGGGAGGGTCAGAGGGAGAAGCAGACTCCCTGCCGAGCAGGGAGCCCGATGCGGGACTCGATCCCGGGACTCCAGGATCATGACCTGAGCCGAAGGCAGTCGCTCAACCAACTGAGCCACCCAGGCGCCCAGTTTTCAACTTGTCACCACTGAGTATTGTTAGCTGTGGGCTTGTCATATATGGTATTTCTATGTTGAGGTATGCTCCCTCTATACCCAATTTGTTGAGAGTTTTTATCACAGATGGATGTTGACTTTTGTCAAGT
>NW_027710380.1:0-332 GCF_054177405.1 Leptonychotes weddellii | reverse complement strand
TGCAGGTCTATGTGCATGTGCAGGTGCTGGTGTAGGTGCAGGCTCAGGTGTGCATGCAAGTATAGTTGCGGGTGCAGGTATAAGTGCAGGTGTAGGTGCAGGTGTAGGTGCAGGTATATATGCAGGTGTAGGTGCAGGTGTAGGTGCAAGTGTAGGTGCAGGTGTAGGTGCAGGTGTATATGCAGGTGTAGGTGTAGGTGCAGGTGTAGGTGCAAGTGTATATGCAGGTGTAGGTATAGGCACAGGTGTGCATGCAAGTGTAGTTGCGGGTGCAGGTATAGGTGCAGGTGTAGGTGCAGGTGCAAGTGTATGTGCAGGTGTAGGTGCAGGTG
>NW_027710379.1:0-332 GCF_054177405.1 Leptonychotes weddellii | reverse complement strand
TTGGTCATATAGGCAGTGACTAACTTTGCCTACACGTCAGACTGACCATGAATCTGATTCTTACTGGAATCACACTGTTACAGATTCTTAGCATCTTGAGGGCTGAGCTTTTTGAGAAAATCAGAACAACCCATGCATTTTACAGATTAAGAAATTTAGGAACAAAGAGGATAAGTGACTTGCCAAGAGGTCACAGGATGATTTAGGATGGAGCCAATGACCTTGAGTTGCTGGCTATTAACTCAGGCAGGAACACAGGTCAACTGTACATGTGATATCGCTAATTACAAATGTATTGTTGGACATGGAAGCTTTGCTCCCAAAGATAAGCC
>NW_027710378.1:0-332 GCF_054177405.1 Leptonychotes weddellii | reverse complement strand
ATGATTCCACAAGCCACTCACAAAAACAGTCTTTATGCTACTTTTATATGAAAATATTATCACCATGGGTATCAGAACATATGCTCAAAACTCTGCTTTGTATGCACTCTGGTTTAAAAATAATAACTATTAATATATTGTCTATGTGACTTTTTTCTCCCTTAGGCACTTAACTATGAAAGCAGTTTGTTAGCATTATATTATTGAAAACTATGAGCAAAGTATTTTTCAAAATACAGTTTACAGGGTAGCCAGGCATTCTTGACTGAACAGCATCTTTCAAAATACTCATTGCTGGCAACTTGTTTCCTGTTTTAAGAAATTTAATTTTT
>NW_027710377.1:0-332 GCF_054177405.1 Leptonychotes weddellii | reverse complement strand
TTTTCTTGGCTATCAAGGAGAACATTCTACAGCATAAGAACCTCACAGATAATATGTATCTGGGTTGAAAATGTATATTCTACAGATTAATAATGAAATAAAACCAGCATACACAAAAAAAAAAAAAAAAAATATTTATTTTATAACAGGATTAAATAGGGCTAAATCTTTGAAAGCTGAAAATTAACAAAACATGCTCTAGGTCATGAAAATTAAAAAAGTACCAGTATAGGAACAGGTCCCAAGCAAAATAATGGTCTGAAAAGCTTAAAAAGAGAAACATACATGACGGAAAACCAATCTTCTTCCTTATTTAACACAATGAAATGTAA
>NW_027710376.1:0-332 GCF_054177405.1 Leptonychotes weddellii | reverse complement strand
AAGAATCTTTCTACTTTCGGGACGCCTGGGTGGCTCAGTCGGTTAAGCGTCTGCCTTCAGCTCAGGTCATGATCCCAGGGTCCTGGGATCGAGTCCCGCATCGGGCTCCTTGTTCTGCGGGGAGCCTGCTTCTCCCTCTGCCTCTGCCTCTCTCTATCTCTCATGAATAAATAAATAAAATCTTTAAAAAAAAAAAAAAAGAATCTTTCTACTTTCTTCTGGTGCTTTCTATAAATCCTCTTCCTTCAACTAGTGTTTACCATGTGCATCTTTGCCAGTATCGCAATAACTGGAAGTCAGCTCAGGCTTATTAGGCTTTTTTTTAATTTTTT
>NW_027710375.1:0-5871 GCF_054177405.1 Leptonychotes weddellii | reverse complement strand
CATCAAAAGGAATGAGATCTTGCCATTTGCAACGACGTGGATGGAACTGGAGGGTATTATGCTGAGCGAAATAAGTCAATCAGAGAAAGACATGTATCATATGACCTCACTGATATGAGGAATTCTTAATCTCAGGAAACAAACTGAGGGTTGCTGGAGTGGGGGGTGGGGTGGGAGGGATGGGGTGACTGGGTGATAGATACTGGGGAGGGTATGTGCTTTGGTAAGCGCTGTGAATTGTGCAAGACTGTTGAATCTCAGATCTGTACCTATGAAACAAATAATGCAATCTATGTTAAGAAAAAAAAAAAGAAGAAGAAGATAGCAGGAGGGGAAGAATGAAGGGGGGAAATCGGAGGGAGAGATGAATCATGAGAGTCGATGGACTCTGAAAAACAAACTGAGGGTTCTAGAGGGGAGGGGGGGAGGATGGGTTAGCCTAGTGATGGGTATTAAAGAGGGCATGTTCTGCATGGAACACTGGGTGTCATGCACAAACAATGAATCATGGAACACTACATCTAAAACTAATGATGTAATGTACGGGGATTAACATAACAATAAAAAATTAAAAAAAAATAAATAAAAATATATTTTGGGAAACAGAAAACTAGTAAGTGCTATAGGAGGAGTTGTGTGGCTCAACTTTAGTCATAAATACAGGGTAAAATATACATTAATTGTTCTCACTTAAAAAAATGTAGGAGGGGCGCCTGGGTGGCTCAGTTGGTTAAGCGACTGCCTTCGGCTCAGGTCATGATCCTGGAGTCCCAGGATCGAGTCCCGCATCGGGCTCCCTGCTCAGCAGGGGGTCTGCTTCTCTCTCTGACCCTCCTCTCTCTCATGCTCTCCCTCTGTCTCTCTCAATAAAATAAAATAAAAAATCTTTAAAAAAAATGTAGGAGATTTAAACATTTTAATATCCAAAGCAGCACAAGTCAACACCTTATGTGATGTGAGTACCAACCCATAATTCAGTAACTTCCTGAAGTTTCTCTAGTGACTTTGAGAAGGGTAAACACTAGCGAAATCGATCATTGTACAGTCAATGGGCAATAATAGAACTGAAGGGAAAGCTGTTTATACATATACCCACACACCCATACACATAACATCTATAAGCCTATCTCTCTTAGACAATTCTGCCATTGGCCATTTTCATTTAAAATGATCTTACAAATAGAGGTCTCCCTCACTCCCTAAATCAAGTCACTCTGGACTGATACAGTATTTAGTTCAGCTCAATTCAGTGTTGAGCCATGATCCTACTATTCAGGCTAGATTTTTCTGCTCATGTATCTATATTAGTAACATTAATTTTAGTGATGATGCACAGAAATGCACCCTTATTTGAAATATATATGAAAAATGGCAGGACTAATCTTGACACAAAGTTCAGGAATTGCTTCAAAAATCTCTAACAAAAGCCTCAGTTTGCTCACCTAATTATATCTAGTTCTTTTTTTTTATGAGACAAAAGGAATAATAGGTACAAAGTACAGTTCTTGATAAGAAAGACAATAAATGTCCACGCTCATTTTTAAGTCCTACAAAATGAAAGTTTTTTTAACACCAGTGAATAGATTAAAATAGATTAAATTTGCAGGAATTGTAATTTTGTATTATAATTGTGCAGCTTTAAATGGTTAAATATGTATTTATGAAAATATATGAAACTGATTTTCATTAATATTTTAAGTTATTTGGAAGCCATGGAGGGATTTGTGTGTGTGTTGGTTGGAGGGAGCAGAGAGTGAGGGTAGAAAGAATAAATGAACTTTTTGTAAAATGAACCCTGTGAAATTACTTCTTATATTATATACAATTAGAGTTAAATAAAATATAAGGTAATAAATCAGCCTGTCTTCTTCCCTTTTACTTATTTAGTTCTGTGTTTGAAAGACATTACATGAAGAACTACATAGTTTTGAGTTATTGAAAACATAGTTCCACTCTTTTGAGGACATTCTGGCCAGTGCAAATTGACATTCTTAAAGTGCTACATGTACTTTAGCTCAAAAATATAATTTCTAAGTATTTATTTTGGCTGTACACACACACACACACACACACACACACAGAGACCATTACTATAGCATTGTTCAAAAAGAAAAAAGTAGAAATAAATATTTTTAAAAAGAGTTTAGGTATACAGATTATAGCAATTTTCATATAACAATATTGTAATTAAAGGAGATTTATGGCTAAAGGAAAATGCTCACAATGTAATGTTAAAAAAAGTAGGTTATTCTAAGTGTGTGTGTGTGTGTGTGTGTGTGGAGAGAGAAAGAAAGAGACAGTGGGAGAGGGGAAGATAAAGAAAGCACTTTTCTCTGTGACTAAAGTGATTTTTATTCTCTTATTGCTTCTTATTTGTATTTTTTTTGAATCTTTAGGATTATTTATTACATTTTTCTAAGCTATTTTAAAATATATTGTTCTGACTGTATATTAAGTTATAAATTTAATATAAAATATAGTAATGTTACCATTGACATTAATACATATAAAAACTTGGATGAGATGCTTATGCAACATAATGCATTCCATATACAGTGTGTATGTTGAGTGATGACCACAGAATGAATTTACAATTACATACTTCAATGGTGAACAAACAGCTGTCATGTAAATTGACTATATGCCTGAATGCTTGCTTTCACATAATACTAAAAATAAAGGTATTATATAGAAAATATATGTTTAAAATTTACATAAGCATCTTGTGATTTTAGTTGTCCTCTTAATCTTATTTCTGATCTTGTAGCCATCAGGTGGTTCTCAAATATTTCTTCCATTCTTTAAATCTCATAGTTTATATTTTATATTAATTAGGAATTAGTAATTTCTTAGTAACAACTACTAGTTTTTCAAAACATTGAAAAGATATGATAATTATTAGCTGTCCAGAGTCAATAGTTACCTACTTCCTATAGTAATTAGAAAGGTGGTGCTTTAACACCCTAAACAGTTAAAAAAATATAGCTAGAATTTGATGTTGGTAGTGATAAATTGTTGCTGAGTTTTAAGCAGGGATTTAATCTGTTTAGATTTGCATATTTGATTATTTTTTTTCTAGACTATAGATTGAAAGAGAGCAACACTGGAAGCAGGGAGAATAGGGCTGCAGGGCAATTATCCCAATGCACATAATAAATGATGAAAGTCTAAAATGGGAGAATGACATTAGAAATAGAGAAGAGGGACTGAATTGAAAGATGTCTCCAGTTCCTTTGCCTTTATGAAGTTTATAGTGTTTAGACATGTGTCTGCCAAATAGGAAATACTAATATTTTTATTTTTGTAACATCATCTATAATATCCAACATATTCTTAGAAATTACTTCTATATGGTAACAGCCAACATCCCAGCTAGAAATAGAGGAAGCTCATTCAAATTGTATAATTTGAAGGATGATTAATAAAGGCATACTTTAAAGAGCTGGGAGGAAGTTGGAATGCATCTATCCTGCACAGCGTATCATCTTTGAGAATTGCCTCTGAAGGAGGAATGCATGATATCCTGTACAGCATATCATCTTTGATTATGTACAAAAGTTGCAGCTTTAAAGTAGCTATGGGTGAGCTATGTATTATAGATACCCATAAAATATCAACCAATTTTAATAACTTAATTTTTATTTTCAAACTACCTTTGTGCAAAATTTTTCAGTGTGGGTTATAGTTTTCTAAGTGTTATTTAAAATGAATAGAAAAATTGTAGGCAAAAACAGTGGTTTGTATTTAGCTGAAGTATTTAAAAAAAATAAACTTTCAAAATCTTATTCCTCTTTGTTTTCTCATGAAAAGCCTACATCTTTTTGATTGTTTTAGTTCCCATTGAATGTACTCCTTTTCTTCCCTCCTTCAACCCTTCCATCCTTCATTTATTTATTTAACAAATATTTATTGAGGGCCTACTCTTATATAGATCATGTGCTTGTTCCTGGGACAAAAATGTGATTAAAAAACTATAGTTCTCAAAGGGGCAGAAAGTGAGAGTAATCCTCTCTGGTTCTTAAAGTGCTAGGAGTGGCTTTGTGGAAAGCATGTGAATAGGTTTTGGAAGAATGACACATATCAACTGAAGAAGGATAATCTAGATTGGGGTTTCTAAAAAAAGTGGCACTGCGGACATTTTAGACTGGATAATTCTTGTTGTGGGGGCTGTCCTGTGCATTGTAGGGTGTTAAGCAGCATCTCTGTCTGTGATTCACTAGATACCAATAGTTCCTCTGTCCCCAGTCCTGACAACCAAAAATATCTCCAGATACTGCCAAAATTGCCATTGGGGAAAACTCATCCCCACCTGAATACCAAAAATCTACACTATGGAAAACCAAGTTTGGGGTACCTGGGTTGCTCAGTCAGTTAAGCGTCTACCTTCATCTCAGGTCATGATCTCAGGGTCCTGGGATCAAGTGCTGGGCTCTCTGTTAGGAGGAGAGTCTGCTTCTCCCTTTCCCTCGACCCCTACCCACCCCTGCTCATGCTCTCTCTCTCTCTCGCTCTCCCCCTCCCTCTCTCCCAAATAAATAAATAAATAAAATCTTTAAAAAATATATATGCAAGCATCCTCAGAAATGCACTTTGTAAGATGTATATTGGTCTTCAGATTAATATCCATTACTTGTGAAAAAACAGAGATGTACTAACAAAAATAGCTATATTTCTTTTTATTTGAGTATAGTTGACACACAATGTTACTTTAGGTTCAGGTGTACAACTTAGTGATTTGACAAGTTTGTACATTGTGCTATGTTCACCACCAGTGTAGCTACCATCTGTCTTGTTACATAACTATTACAGTATCATTGACTGTATCATTATGCTAAGCCTTTCATTCCTATGATTTATTCATTCCATAACTGGAGGCCTACATCTTCCTCGCCCCTTCACCCATTACTGGATATGACTGAGTGAAGAAGTAAAAATCTCTTATTTCCTAAAGAAATTCTAAAACTAAAAACAACCAAACAAAAACCTAACAAAATTATTTCAGAGCTTTGAAAATTGACAAAGTGTGTATCATAATTTGAGAAGCATTTTGTTTAAAAAATGCTAAATTATACATAAGAACAGAAGAAATCTTGCCATTTTTGACCAGGACTGCTCCAAACTCCAATTCCAATCCCCTCCCAGATAAATCAGTATGGAGTTTTTGCCAGAGATAGATGAGTGGTAAGGATTAGCATCAAAGTAGCTGCAAATCCCCATTTTCATAGCAGCATTATTTACAATAGCCAAGACAGAAACAACCTAACTATCAACAGATAAATGGATAAAGAAGTTAGAGACAGAGGAAGACAAATAAGGTATGATCTCACTTAAATGTGGAATCTAAAAACAAATAAATAATAGCCAAACTCATGGAAAAGACATCAGATATATGTGGTTACTAGAGAAGGGAGTTGGAGAGAGGGGGAATTAGAAGAAGGTGGTCAAAAGGTACAAACTTACAGTTACAACATAAATAAGTTTTAAGGATGTGATATATATTAATATGTATGTGATATATATTAAGAGAGGGGGAATTAGAAGAAGGTTGTCAAAAGGTACAAACTTACAGTTACAACATAAATAAGTATTAAGGATGTGATATATATTAATATGTGTGTGATATATATTAAGAGAGGGGGAATTAGAAGAAGGTGGTCAAAAGGTACAAACTTGGGGCGCCTGGGTGGCTCAGTCGGTTAAGCGACTGCCTTCGGCTCAGGTCATGATCCTGGAGTCCCTGGATCGAGTCCCGCATCGGGCTCCCTGCTCAGCGGTGGGTCTGCTTCTCCCTCTGACCCTCCCCCCTCTCATGTGCTCTCTCTCTCATTCTCTCTCTCTGAAATAAATAAATAAAATCTTTAAAAAAAAAAA
>NW_027710374.1:0-332 GCF_054177405.1 Leptonychotes weddellii | reverse complement strand
TTCTGCAAGGAGCCTCTGCTAAGGGACGGGGTGGGGGATCTCTGCTAAGAATGGGTCCTAGAGGCAGGCAGCTCATGGACCTCTAAACTGAGTAACTGGCAGGAGCAGGTCCCAAGGATGGTCTGTGTTCCGGGTCCTGAGGCTGTGACAAGTGTCCACTCCTTTCTGGGATGGGTTCTGGAGGGCAGGTTTCTCAATGGGGCATCTGCTTTGGTGGATGTCACTGGGGGTAAAAGGGAGATTTCTCTGCAACGTGGGTAGTTTCTCTAGGTGAATCTGAGAGGAGTCTTTGGGGAGGGTCTTTGGGGGGGTCCCTTTGGGTTGTGTCTGGG
>NW_027710373.1:0-332 GCF_054177405.1 Leptonychotes weddellii | reverse complement strand
TCAAGGAGGGCACTTGTGATGAGCACTAAATTCTACTCCTGAAACTAATATTACAGTTGGTTAACTTACTGGAATTTAAATAAAACCTTGAAAAAAAAAAGAATAGCTGTTATGATGGTTGTGTCTGTGACTCTCAGACAATAAAGGATACTGTGTGCGTCTTTGGTCGAATGCGGTAGAGGCACTGAGGGGCATGCTTTAAATGAAATATTGCGTGATGTGGGCAAAGGAGGCCAAAATGGCTTAAGTGAATTCTTTTTTTTTTAAGTTTATTTATTTATTTATTTGAGAGAGTGAAAGAGCAAGCATGGGGCGCGGGGGGATGGGGAAGG
>NW_027710372.1:0-332 GCF_054177405.1 Leptonychotes weddellii | reverse complement strand
TAGCACTGGGAGCAGAAAAGCCTCCTACTAATTGTTGGCTGGTATCCAGAAGCTGCTGCCCTCCAGCGGGCCAAATTATACTTCGTTACTTCTCCTGGCCCTTGACCTATCATAAAGCTAATTGTTAGTAAATAAACTTTCGGGCTTTGAAAATAGATCTTTACGATCTTAAATTATTGATGAAGTTTGACTTACATATAAGAAATTAACACTTGTGAAATCCAAAGACATTTTATTTACCTCAGTTACAGCTAATGGCTTATAATCAAAGCACCTGTCTCTTAAATAAACAATGGAACAATTATCCCTGACCGTGAAATGGGAAATAAACT
>NW_027710371.1:0-332 GCF_054177405.1 Leptonychotes weddellii | reverse complement strand
AGGTGTGCTGAGCTCCTGATTCTGGCTGAGGAGCAAGGAGGTCTCCCTTCAGATAATCTAATAACTACCACATTGTCAAAATACTTGAAAGCCTCCAACCTCCCAGTCCTCAAGCCAAAAGCCCTAGATCTTCTTGTGAGAGGAAAATCTCTAACTGTCCGTCCCCTCCAGCCATGTAGAGGGAAAAGTCACACTTGGGGAATGCTTTGCAGGAATGTCATCTGCTGCCCCAGGGGGTGCTCTGTAACCCTGAGGAGAATTTTGCTGCGAAAATTCCATTGCCTCCACATTCCAGAATAATTCTATGTGTTACCGTTCTAGGTAAGCCTAGT
>NW_027710370.1:0-332 GCF_054177405.1 Leptonychotes weddellii | reverse complement strand
CCTGCCTCCCTGTGCTCTGGAGGATGGCTATTCCCCTAGGACAAACCCACCTGAGGATCAGCTCAACGGGCTCCCCGCCCAGAAGTTCCCCACAAACAACTCGCTCACACCAAGTTAACTGATCAAAGAAGGTTGCAATGTGTCACCTCTTGGGGAAAACAGTATATAGCATTCTTTGCATTTTTATTCTTACTCTTTTATTATTTTTTCAATTGTTTTCTTATTTTTCAATTCTTTTTAATTCTTTTTTAATGTTCATGTTTATGTAAATTATATATATTTCCTTTCAATGTATATATACATTTTCTTATTTTGGCATCTAGATTATTTTG
>NW_027710369.1:0-332 GCF_054177405.1 Leptonychotes weddellii | reverse complement strand
GGAAGAGAGAGGTGTGGGTTTCAGGGAAGAGGAATTGGGATTGAGAGAACTGGATGGGTACAGAAGGAAGAAAAATGTGTTTGTGGTAGACTGAGAACTTTGATACATTCGCTCTGAATTTCTGGTGACTATGTTCAACTGCATCATAAATAGGAAACCCAAGGGTTAGTGCTTGTCATATTTGAAATAAAAAAAAAAAGTAAATCAATGTTAAATTCACAACTGTACCAATGTTAGTGGTTCTAGTAAAAATAGTCTATGTTGACTTATGAGTTGGTCTGTGTGCTGAGGTTGGCTAGCTGGTCTATGCATCTTGTATTAATCAGTCTTTT
>NW_027710368.1:0-332 GCF_054177405.1 Leptonychotes weddellii | reverse complement strand
GGTATGATGGTGGAAAATTCCTACCAAAAGAAAACTGTATCCATGCCACAGTTTTCCATTTCTTCCTTATAGTTATTATTTCCTATTGCTCCCTTTTGATGTATTTTGCAAACCACATCAGGGCCAAAGAGCCTCCTACCAACTTCCCTTCAGTGTTTATAGAAGGGTTTACTGTGTCTCTCTCTTCATCTTTTTTTTTCCCTTTTTAAAAAATTTTTTATTGTTATGTTAATCACCATACATTACATCATTAGTTTTAGATGTAGTGTTCCATGATTCATTGTTTGTGCATAACACCCAGCGCTCCATGCAGAACGTGCCCTCTTTAATAT
>NW_027710367.1:0-332 GCF_054177405.1 Leptonychotes weddellii | reverse complement strand
GCCTGATGGTGCTATGCGGACCATTGTTACTCTCTGCAAAGGGAAAAGAATGAGAAATACAAGGCATGCAGATGAAAAGGGAAGTAAATTAGCTTTATTCATAGAATCCTGATTCAGAGAAAACATTATTGCGTATGTAGAAAATCTTAAGGAACCTACACAGGAACTTCCAGAAGGGAGGTGATAGAATGCTGTATCTGTGTGCTCATAGCACGTTCTGTAAACTACCAATGTACTATGGAAAAATAAACTTCACAAACCCCATACAGTCCTTATGAATAAATTAGCAAAAGCTGTGGAAGACCTATAGCCACAAAACTATATAAGGGTGG
>NW_027710366.1:0-332 GCF_054177405.1 Leptonychotes weddellii | reverse complement strand
AGTCCCACATCGGGCTCCCTGCTCGGCAGGGAGTCTGCTTCTCCCTCTAACCCTACCCCCTCTTGCGTGCTCTCTCTCACTCTCTCTCTCTCAAATAAATAAATAAAATCTTTAAAATAAAAAATAAATAAATAAATAAATAAAACAGTATGGAGGTTCTTCAAAAAGTTAAAAATAGGGCGCCTGGGTGGCTCAGTTGGTTAAGCGACTGCCTTCGGCTCAGGTCATGATCCCGGAGTCCCGGGATCGAGTCCCGCATCGGGCTCCCTGCTCAGCAGGGAGCCTGCTTCTCCCTCTGACCCTCCCCCCTCTCATGTGCTCTCTGTCTCTCT
>NW_027710365.1:0-332 GCF_054177405.1 Leptonychotes weddellii | reverse complement strand
AGCTATTGTTATTCATGAACACTTTAGTCTGAATTAGTTTGGCTAATAACTTGCTAATGGTAGCTGGGAGAGGGCTTAACTGGAGAGGGAAAAGTTGTAGGTCAGGTGGCATATACGTGTATGTGTGTGTGTGTTGGGAGAGTGGAAAGTAGATGAAGAGGGTCCTGAGCACCTGGGTTAGGGGGTGGACTGCTCCAAAGACAATTTCTTCCTCTGTTGTAGTTTTCCTCAGGGCATTATTTCTGCAGCATTCCCACCTGCCAGAGGGTCACAAGCCACTGTGGTCTTCCTGTTCTTAATGCTAACCCAATTCTTTTTTAAATCTTTTTTTT
>NW_027710364.1:0-5872 GCF_054177405.1 Leptonychotes weddellii | reverse complement strand
TGAGGAATTCTTAATCTCAGGTAACAAACTGAGGGTTGCTGGAGTGGTGGGGGGTGGGAGGGATGGGGTGGCTGGAGACATTGGGGAGGGTATGTGCTATGGTAAGCACTGTGAAGTGTGCAAGACTGTTGAATCACAGATCTGTACCTCTGAAACAAATAATATGTTATATGTTAAGAAAAAAAAGAAGAAGAAGAAGATAGCAGGAAGGTAAGAATGAAGCGGGGAATCAGAGGGGGAGATGAACCATGAGAGACGATGGACTCTGAAAAACAAACTGAGGGTTCTAGAGGGGAGGGGGGTGGGAGGATGGGTTAGCCTGGTGATGGGTATTAGGGATGGCATGTTCTGCATGGAGCACTGGGTGTTATACGCAAACAATGAATCATGGAACACTACATCACAAACTAATGATGTAATGTATGGTGATTAACATAACATAATAAAAAAAAAAGAAGTCCCTTTATTCAGACTCAGATTGTCCTATGTACATGCAAAAGCAAGATAAGAAATCTGATGTTTTAATTTATCACAAAAAGTTTTTGTTAATGGTCTACTTAAAACTAATAAAGAGCATAACAGAATTTGGGTTTATTAATTTTCCTTTTTGTGATTTTAAGCATTTTGTTTATCAGTAAGTATTTTATGAACTGATAAAGTAACCTATATTTATCAATGAAACCTCACAGATTCTTTTTTTAAAATACATTACAAATGATAAATTATTTAATCCACCAAACTCATTTTTTTTATTTCCCTAGTTTCTCTTAAAATAAGATTATTGGGTCAGATTGATATTTCAAAGAAATAAATTAAAATATAAATAGTTGAATAAAGTTAGACACAGAGAAGAGACTGTCATCTCTCCCAGCTTTACTGCTGGGTATGTGTCTCAAACCTCCCCAAAATAAGACATGCCAAAGAATGGCTGTGTTAACTCAGGCAAAGGAAAATGGTGGATTAAATAATATTCTGGCACATTACTCAAAGGAAAAGAAACACAACATGGATTATTTGGCCCTCAAATATGATTTCATATCATATTCCTAACTCTTGGAAGGTAAAGAACAAAAAGAAGTAGACATAAGAACCATTTTTAATTATCGATGAAGTGAAAGTGTGGCAGGTTTTCTAAAAAATAAAGGTGAGGGAGTGTGGTTTCTGATTTTATTATTTCTAGCTGTGGAAAGTTAGACCAAGCATATAAAAATGGAGGACATTATTCTAATGACAGAATGGGGAAAAATGCTATTATATGTACTACAGATGTGTGACTACTTCCAAAAACAATTGGAAACTTTCCTGAAAATATTTTTTTAAAAAAAATTCTCTAAAGATCTTAGAATATTATGGGCTATAAGAATAAATATTACAAATAAACACTATATCTTATTCATTCAACAAATATTTTTTAAAGATTTGTTTATTTATTTGAGAGAGAGACACAAAAAGAGTAGACAGGTGCACAAGTCAGGGGAGGGGCACAGGGAGAGAATCTTTGAGCAGAGCCAGATGTGGGGCTCAATCCCATGACCCATGAGATCATGACCTGAGCCCCTGAGCCAAAACCAAGAGTCAGATGCTCAACCAACTGAGCCACCCAGGTGCTCCAGCAAATATTTTTAAGTATACACTTTGCCAGGCACTGTGATGTTGAGTTCTGGTTGTATTTCAAAGGTGAGTAAGATATATCCCACTCAAGGAATATGCATCCAAATGGAAGAAATGGCCTTATTAATAATTAACTACATAAAATTAAAACTGAACACAGAGAGAAACACTATTGGGAAACCAAAAAGAAAAATAAATCAATTCTAATTAGGAAGATCCAAATTGGACAGTGGCATTTGATCTAGTAGAGTGTGGACAGGTAAAGAAACCTAGGGCAGGCCTGGAAAACCAGGTTGAGGAAATAGCATGATCAAGGACAGAAATTTATAAATTCTTAGCTCTAGTTTGTGCTCTGAAAGAGATAAAATACAGTTACTATTGTTGTTTTTCCTCCTGCACTGGCTCTATATTATAACCTGGAAATTGTACTGTGTATGATGTCATACCCCATTTGGGCAATAAATGCCCTTATATCTTATTTTTACTGTCATTTGCTATTTGTGTATAGATAGAAAGTATGATGAAATATTTTTGAGCCTTTTTTTTACAGTTCACATTTGGACTAAAGTGATAGTACTATTTAAATCTTCTCTTCTGTCTCCAGATATATAAAATGATTTCTGTTGTGAGGGCACACTACTTGGTCCATCTATTAAGATGTCCTAGTATATGAACCCACCTATAAAGTAGAGAGAGTAGTAATTTATTGTCTTCACAAATAAATTCACCTGGATCAGCTTCAAGGCTGACCAGCCTTATCAAAGATTGAAACACATGATAATAACAGTGTCAGCAAGAATGCAGGGAAAGAAGTCCCATGAACTATTAATGGGGATATAAACCGGCATGAGATTACTGGGTGATAATTCATCCACCCTTTTCAAAACCTCACTGTTTCTCCTCCTTTCTGATACAACAGTAAAATAATGATGTTTCAATGGGATATGTAAATGTTTTTGATTCAGGAATTATGTTTATAACAATTAACCCCAAAGTAATAATTTAAGATGTAGGAAAGATTTGATTATGAAAAAATTACCTTACGTTTACATACATAGCACAGAATACTTGGAAAGAACACAAACACCTAGTGATGGCACAGTCATAGTATGTTATACTGACATGCTATGCAGATACTAAAAATTACAATGTCTATACATACATTTAGTTAGTGACATGGAAATGTTCAAGGTATGTGTAAGTGATGCTTAGCATAGTTCATTGCATATAGTGAGCACTTGATTTTGCTTAGTTATTATTATTGTTCTTGTCCATTAGTAATGAAAATGTAACAGAATATAAGTAATATGAAGCAGGTTTTTATAATCTCTGTGAATACAGGATAATTATAAAGAAATAGTTATATATGTAACAGACATGTTAATTGTTGTTATATTTAGGTCAGGTATTACAGTGATTTAAAAATCATTCTTTGTTAGCCAAAGCAATCTTGAGAAACAAGAGCAAGCTGAAGGTATCACCATTCTAGATTGCAAGATACACTACAAAGCTCTAGTAATCCAAACAGTATGGTACTAGAACAAAAATAGGCACATAGATGAGTGGAATAAGATAGAGAACCCAGAAATAAACCCACACTTTTATGGTCAATTAATCTATGAAAAAGGAGACAAGAATATACCTTGGGGAAAAGACAGTCTCTTCAATAACTGGCACTGGGACACTGGGACAACTGGACAGCTGTATGTAAAAGAATGACACTGGACCACTTTTCTACACCACACACAAAAATAAACTCTTGGGACTACATCAAAATAAAGAAGTTTAGCATAATGAAAGAAACCATCAACAAAACAAAAATGCAACCGACCAAATGGGAGAAGATATTTGAAAATCATTTATCCGATAATGGGTTGGTATCTTAAATATATAAATAATTTACATAACACTAAAAAAAACCCCCAAATAAACCAATTCAAAAATGGGCAGAGGACCTGAACAGATATTTTTCCAAAGAACATATCCAGATGGCCAACAGCCACATGAAAAGATGCTCAACATCACTAATCATCAGGGAAATGCAAATCAAAACCACAGTGAGATATGACCTCACATGTGTGAGAATGGCTAGTATCAAAAAGGACAAGAAATAACAAGTGTTGATGAGGATGTGGAGAAAAAGGAACCCTTGTGCACTGTTGGTGGGAATGTAAATTGGTGTAGCCATTGTGGAAAACAGTATGGAGTTTCCACAAAAGATTGAAAATAGAAATACCATAAGATCCAGTAGTTCCACTACTGGGTATTTACTTAAGGGAAGTAAAATACTAATTTGAAAAGGTATATGCACCCCTATGTTTACTGCAGTGTTATTTATAATAGCCAAGATATGGAAGCAACCCAAGTATATACTGATAGATGAATGGATAAAGAAGATGTGGAATATTGCTCAGTCATAAAAAAAGAACAAGATTGGGATGCCTGGGTGGCTCAGTTGGTTAAGTGTCTGCCTTTGGCTCAGGTCATGATCTCAGGGTCCTGGGATTGAGCCCCAGTGGGGCTCTCTGCTCAGTGGGGAGTCTGCTTCTCCCTCTCACACTCTCTCTGTGTTCTCTTTCTCTCTCAAATGAGTAAATAAAAATCTTAAAAAAAAAAAAAAAGAACAAGATCTTGCCCTTTGCAACAACATGGATGGATCTAGAGGGTATAATGCCAAGTGAACTAAGAGAAAGAAAAATACCATGTAATTTCATTTATATGTGGAATCTAACAAAACAAACAAACAAAAAACCAGAAACAGACTCTTGAGTACAGGGAAAAACTGGTGGTTGCCAGAGCGGTGGTGGCTGTGGGGATGTGGCAAAACAGGCAAAAGGGATTAAGAGGTACAAAATTCCAGTTATAAAATAAATAAATCACAGGGATGAAAAGCACAGTGTAAGGAATAGTCAGTAATATTGTGATAATATTGTATGGTGACAGATGGTTACTGCACTTACTGTGGTAAGCACAGTGTAATGTACAGAATTGTCAAATCACTATGTTGTACACCTAAAATTAATATAACCTTGTATATTAATCATACGTCAATTTAAAGAAAATCACTCTTTGTTTGATATATACTTAGTAGTCTCCAGATATTTTCTGAGGTTACCAATACTTTTAAATCGCGCTGGCTCACTTCAAATTGAAAACCAATCTAGACAGAACAGTGTTACCTGGAAGTTTCAGTGCCCTGTGGATTCTTTAGCTAAAAAGTCTTTAAAACATGATGTTGCCAAAATGCCAGGTAAGCTTTCATTAAAGACCACCTAAACTGTTAAAATTTAATCTGCAATTACTTATCTACTTGCCTTGACCCATATGTCTCTAAATCATGTAGATGACCTTTTTACAAATCAATTTTATTTGGATAAACATACTCTTTGAGATTCTTTTAAGTTGTCTCAGAGACAAGCCTTCCAAATGGGTAATTCAGAAAGGTCACTCATAAGTAATTAACATTTAAACTTTACATTACTTTGTATCTTTTAATAAACTAGAAAACTTCGGAGGTTTTCAGAAAATACTTTGGCTGTGCAGTACAAATGTTTTGGGCAATTCTTTTTGCTAAGCATATGCTTTGATTTGCCAGTGGAAAAGAAATGTGTCACTTTTTTCCCCTCAATGAACATCTAGCTAAATATGAGGTTCAAGAACAAAAGTAAACAAATAAAATAACAGCAATAAATGTCGAAGTGTAAGTACACAAGCTGGTGTTCTATTTGTGAAATGTCTCTGCTACCTTGGCCACGACTCTCCCATCTCACTGTTCGTTGCTAAATTTCAAATGGATGTATTAGAGACAAACTGCACGTTAATAGCCTTTCAACTGTTCATATTTTCTCATCTCTCAAAATCCATGGACAGGCTACTCTTTGGATACTTTCCCTCACTTCTAAAAATTTAAATACTTTCATTAATGTTCTCATTTATCATTCTACATCCTGTGTTCCATTCAGTCTCACTTGTGGGATCTACTTAGTTTGAGTCTTAAATCAATGTACCACCACATAATTGTCTAGGTCAAATTTGACATTTTTCCTAATTCTATCCATTACATACTCTTGCATTAGACCCAAATCAGGAAGACCCAGAAATCACATTAAAAAGTATTTAATTCAATCATTTCTTTACATGTTGGCTGCCTAAACTGCTTAGAGAGATAAGAATAAAGCCCCTTTTAAAATACTCTTCAGAATATTTGCAAATGACATATCAGATAAAGGGCTAGTATCCAAAATCTATAAAGAACTCATCA
>NW_027710363.1:0-332 GCF_054177405.1 Leptonychotes weddellii | reverse complement strand
TCAAAAGTGAAAAACAAAGAATAATTTGGAAAGCAGCAAGAGAAAAAAGAGAAGCTATATAAAGGAACCCTCATTCAGACTTCAGTAAATTTGTCAATAGAAACTTATCAAGCCAGGAGAGAAGGAGTTATATAATCAAAATATTGAAAGAAAAAAACTTGTCAACCAAGAATCCTATACCTACCCAAACAAACTGAATCAGAGGGAGTGCATATACTTGCCTTACAGGACATGCTAAGGGGAGTTCATTGAGTGGCAGTAAAAGGACACTAAATAAATCTTAAAAATATAAGAAGGTAGTATAAAATTCATTGGTAATGATAAATACACTT
>NW_027710362.1:0-332 GCF_054177405.1 Leptonychotes weddellii | reverse complement strand
GCAATAATGTTTTCTCTGAATCAGGATTCTATGAATAAAGCTAATTTACTTCCCTTTTCATCTGCATGCCTTGTATTTCTCATTCTTTTCCCTTTGCAGAGAGTAACAATGGTCCGCATAGCACCATCAGGCATTTCTTGTCTAAGGAAGACTTGCAGCTGACTACCCAGCAGTCTGTGAATGATCTCGCAGGTCCAAGGACAGGAGACGCACACCAGGTGGGTGCAGGATCTAGCCTGGCTTAAAGGCCTTGTACGTGTACACATATTGCACGTACGCATTATACACGTGTTGGTATTTGCTGGTACACAGACAAAGCCATTGCCTTTTGT
>NW_027710361.1:0-332 GCF_054177405.1 Leptonychotes weddellii | reverse complement strand
GAAGGACTAGAAGCAGGGTCTGCTGAGTGTTTCTGCCCTAGGAAGGACGTATTCTTGATGGTGAAAGAGGAAGGCGAGTATGGATGGTAACTGAAGAAACCTACAACGACAGGAGGGCGCTGTCATTTAAGCCGAGGGCTTTAGAGGAGCCGGCAGCAGGTGGAGCTGAATCTGGGTGGGGCCGGCGGGCACTGGGACTGAATCGGTGGGGACTGAGGGTCGCTGATGGTGGAAGCACGGTGCAGGCCTAGACAAACAGGCTGGAAGCCCTCCCGGCATCGGTAAGAAGCAGTCTGGAGTTTGTAGCCTGGAATCCCAGCGAGTGTCCCAGG
>NW_027710360.1:0-332 GCF_054177405.1 Leptonychotes weddellii | reverse complement strand
CATGGCTGAGCCTTGTACCCGCGGCTGATTTGCTGGGCGCCCCCAGCCCCCGCGCTTACCAGACTCGCTCCCGCCAACCAGCAGAAATAGACTTCCCGAGTGCTCCTTGTACAGAGCAGAGCTGAGTGGCGTGTTCGAACCTTCCTAAACCTCCCTGCGCTTCCTCATTGTTCTAGGCTCTCTTTAATGGCTCACTACTTAAGAGCAGACCCTCTCCCTTTCTCTTTCCAGAGGGAGCCTTCAGAATATCATCACTACAGCTCTATTCCACCGCCCCCCCCCCCCAAAAAAGGAGCGCATTACACGGTGACAATTACAGAAAAGCTTTTTAT
>NW_027710359.1:0-332 GCF_054177405.1 Leptonychotes weddellii | reverse complement strand
ACATTACTGCCTTTGCCATTATTCAAGGTTTATTATCTCTCATCTCATTTCTTTCACTAAGTGTATATTTTTTTCCCCTTTGATTTCAGGCCATTTACTTCCCCAACTTCCAAATTGTTTATTCTAGAGTTGTCTGTTAAAATGTAGTTTGCTTGTTCGTAGCACTATCATGGTACTGTCTTTTTTATGGTTTTCCTTCTTACACTCAGATTTTTTAAAAAAATTAGTTCCTTAGACTGGCAAGCAAGGTATTTTGTGCTCAGGTGGAAGATCTGAAGACCCATCTCCTTGGAGGAAACACTGAATTGTAGAAAGAACAAGTGTTTTTTTTT
>NW_027710358.1:0-332 GCF_054177405.1 Leptonychotes weddellii | reverse complement strand
TTGTGTTCCTGCTCTTGCTATCTATCAAATAAATAAAATCTTTAAAAAAAAAAACACTCGGGGCGCCTGGGTGGCTCGTTAAGCGTCTGCCTTCGGCTCAGGTCATGGTCCCAGGGTCCTGGGATCGAGCCCCGCATCGGGCTCCCTGCTCCGCGGGAAGCCTGCTTCTCCCTCTCCCACTCCCCCTGCTTGTGTTCCCTCTCTCGCTGTGTCTCTCTCTGTCAAATAAATAAATAAGATCTTTAAAAAAATAAAAATAAAAATGAAATGACTGCCGGTGTTTAAAATCAGGATGTTATAACAACTCGTGTGACCCACGCCTCAGGTTTTGG
>NW_027710357.1:0-332 GCF_054177405.1 Leptonychotes weddellii | reverse complement strand
TTTTTTTTTTTAAAGATTTTATTTATTTATTTGAGACAGAGAGAATGAGATACAGAGAGCATGAGAGGGAGGAGGGTCAGAGGGAGAAGCAGACTCCCCGCCGAGCAGGGAGCCCCATGCGGGACTCGATCCAGGGACTCCAGGATCATGACCTGAGCCGAAGGCAGTCGCTTAACCAACTGAGCCACCCAGGCGCCCTTCAGGAATGATTTCTAAGAAGTTATAATAGCATGATAAATATATTGTCTATTAGCTTTTCTAGAAAAAAGCAGTTTGGAAACCCACACCTGTACCCTTAGGCAATAAATAAAATCGTGGAAATTAACATTATT
>NW_027710356.1:0-332 GCF_054177405.1 Leptonychotes weddellii | reverse complement strand
TTTTATTTTTGTTAACATACAGTGTTTTATTAGTTTAGGTGTACAATATAGTGATTCAACAATTCCATACATCACCCAGTGCTCATCACAAGTGCCCTCTTTAATCTCCTCACCTATTTAACCCATCCCCCATGCACCTCCCCTCTGTAACTATCAACTTGTTCTCTAAAATTAAAAGTCTGTTTCTTAATTCATCTCTCACTCTCTCTTTTTTCCCCTTTGCTCCTTTGTTTTGTTTCTTAAATTCTACATATGAGTGAAGTCATATGTTATTTCTCTTTCTCTGACTTATTTTGCTTAGCATAATACTTTCTAGCTTTATCCATGTCCTT
>NW_027710355.1:0-332 GCF_054177405.1 Leptonychotes weddellii | reverse complement strand
TGTGTGTGTACCATAAAAAATGAGGCAATCCTACCATTTGCTTTTTAAAAAATTGTTCAAGGTGGTAGTAGTCTGTTTAGTAACTTTCCCAGAATATATTTGCAAAAACTATAATTTTTATTTTATGTGGTCATTGAAATCTATGTTCCTTAGTTCATTCAGCTAGTGTTGTGACAGAATTCCTTAAATGCCGGGAGTGGTACAAACACACAAAAAAATAACACAGCTCTCTCAGTCTTTTCAGATTGGATCTGTGCTGCAGTACTCTTTCAACACTTATCCAGGTTTGCACTGAGTGCAGAGAATAATGTGAAAGTTTAGGATCTTCTCTG
>NW_027710354.1:0-332 GCF_054177405.1 Leptonychotes weddellii | reverse complement strand
GCAGACGCTTAACGACTGAGCCACCCAGGCGCCCCCCCAGTGACGGTTTTTTATTTTCCTGTCAGTGTCTCTAGCATCTGTTCTGTTAGCTTCTCTTTCATTTCTAACACTGATGATTTATATCCTCTCTCTTTATTATTCTAGCTAGAGTTTTATCAATTTTATTGATCCTTTCAAAGTAGTAGCTTTGGGTTTAATTGAATTTTATCCATTTGATTTTTGGTCTTGTCTTTATTACTTCCCTCCTTCTATTTATTTACCTTGAATTTAATTTGCTCTTCTCTTAGTAGGTTCTTAAGATGGAAGCTTAAATAACTGACTTTAGATCTTTC
>NW_027710353.1:0-5873 GCF_054177405.1 Leptonychotes weddellii | reverse complement strand
GTCCACTCTGACAGGAGCCCGGCCTCCTCAGGACCCGCTGTGGAAGTTTCCAGAGGACTTGGGGCCGTGTCCACTCTGACAGGAGCCCGGCCTCCTCAGGACCCGCCGCGGGAGGAGAAGATGAGGTGAAGCCGCCTGAGCGGGGATTAGGCGAGGGGGTCCCTGCTCACAGGACCGCGGGGAAAAGGAAGGGCGCGCTGTGTAGACGGTGGGGTTTTCTTGGCTTTGTGTGCGTGGACGTGGGGTCTCGGGAGGTGCTGTGTGCGGGGCTGTCTGGTCTCCCCTTTCTGGGCTCGGATCCGCTCCCCGGGTCCCGCGTCTGTGTTCATGCGCCACACGGATTCGGTTCCTGGGGCTCCTCAGGCAGTCTGCAGTCAGGGAGTAGACGCCCCGCGGCAGTGCTCCCGGCGCCTGGGCCCTGCGGGGTCTTTCCCCCGCGTCAGGGTCGTCGGTTCTTTGTCTGTGAAGACGCCGCTGGAAGCTCGGTAGCGACTGCCTGGACGGCTTTGGGGAGAGGAGATATTTTCACAGTGTCGGTTCTTCCGTGAGCTCAGAGTGTCTCCCCGTGTCCGTGTCCCTCCCTCGATGGCTGTCCTCAGTGTCCTACAGGTTCAAGAGAACAGGTCTGTCAGCTCCTTGGTCAAATTTACTCCTAGGTATTTTGTTCTTTTTGATGCTGTTGTAAATGACATTGTTCTCTGAATTTGTCTCTCTGACGGTTGGTCATGAGCACATAGAAATGCAATAGATTTGTGTGTACTGATTTTGTTCCTTGCAAGTTCATTGAATTTGTTAGTTCTGGTAACCTTAAACCAAAACTGCCAGTTATTTTACCAGCAAAATGGGTTTATTTGAGAACAGCAGAGACTTGCAATCTGGGACGAGTAAGCTACGGCCACATCACAGGCAAGTGCAAGAAACAAGGGAGACGGATGTTATTTCTTGGAGAAGGAGGGGAGGGTTGTCTCGAAGGAAAGTCCACTGGGGAAAAGCAGGTGTTGTGGGTGATGGAGGTTTCCCTGCGGGGATGGTGGATTTCTCATAGCGAGTGAAACCTACATCTTCCCCTTTGGGGTCTGTAACTGATGAGTCTCTCTGGTGGAGGCTTCTAATGTTGGTTTTTGTAATTGACAGTTGTTCCTGTAACTGACCCTGAGTGGTAGGCTCCCTCTTTCCAGCCTCCCCAGTCCACTTTACTGAGGCTTCCCTTCATGCATTCCCACAGTTTTTGGTGGAGCACTGTGGAAAATTGGAATTCCAAATCCTAATGCTTCTACTGCACCCAAGACACAGTGGTCGCGGCTAATCCTCCCACGAGTCTCTTGCTAATATGTGGCCTCCTACGAGGGCGAGTGGCCTCTCCACAGTGGGTGAACTGTATCTGGGAGGGCTGGACCTCCATCACGAAGTTTGATGTCGTCTCTGCTTCTGTGACCTGGTGCTGTCATGGTTGTTTGGAAGAGTAATTTACTCTGTAGAGATTTCAAAGTGCAGTAATCCTGTCACAGCAGCACAAATACGCTTTATCCCACACTCAGACCCCTCAGTTGTCGATTCCTTACTACATTTGGCACGTCACACAGGATGCTTCAGTGCGTTTTACCCCAAACAGGGACACTCTCGCATGGAACCACCACATAACCCTGAATGAGGAAATCATCCCGGTTTCCACATTTTAAGTCAGACCACAGGCCCACTTCAACTGTCACCACCTGCCCCACTGTCTGAAATGTCCTTTTCCATTCAGATCCAGTTGTTGTTTTTTTTTTTTCTGGAACTGCTCCTGACACTTTCCCTTATTTGGGTATCCTTGATGGATGTAAAGAGCAAGATGGTTCCAATCTGGGTGGACTTTTCTGTCTGGCTTCTGTCACTGGGGCTGTTTTCAGTGTCGACCCACGTTGTGACCTGCATCAGTCCCTCATTCATTTTTTCACTGTGACTAAACATAGTAACATTGACCACTTAAAACATTTCAGGTACATAGTTCTCTGGCCTTAGCTGAGTTCCCACGGGTGTACATCATTCTCCAGAACTTTTTCCTTCTCCCGGAGGGGGACTCTGTATGCATGAAACACCAACTCCAACTCCCCATTGCCCTTCCCCCTCGGCCCCTGCAGCCACATTCTACTTTGTGTCTCAGGATACTTCATATAAGTGGAATCATACAGTGTCTGTCCTGTGAAAACCAGCATCCTGCCTTGTTCCTGATTTCAGAGTAGAGCTGTCAATCTTCAGACTTGAGCGTGGTGTTTGCCATAGATTTATTGAAAAAATTATCCCTTATTCCTGCTTTCATGAGTGTTTATGTCAGCAACAGACATTGGATTTTCGTTAGAACCTTTTCTGCATCAATTAATATGACCACATGTTTTTATTTAAAAAATCATTGCAGTGTATAACAGTGCTTAGTTTCACTATATTGAATAACCTTTGAGGTGTTTGTGAAGAGTCACTTGCTTATGGTGCACAATATATTTATGAGCTCTTGGTTTTGCAATTTTTCTGATCTGGCTTCTTACATCTATATTAAGAAAGGTATAGGAATGTATTTTGCTGATTTTGTGATGATTTCATTGGGGTTGGTATTAGTGGTTAGGATAGGGGTTAGGGGTTAGGTTATAGTTGGGTTAGGGTTAGTGTCTCCCTGTCCTCTTCTGCATAGAGCCCATTCTTCTCGAGTAACCAGAGTGATCTTTTGGGAACATAACCTTTGGGCCTCTCTGTGGTCTGCTCCCCTCCTGCCCATCCTCTTCAGCCTCACATCTCCCACCATGGCCCGCCCCTCTGTGGGCCACCCAGGGGTGTGGTTGTCCCACATGTGCCTCAGGCTTGACTCCAAACTTTTGCACTGGCTGTGCCCTGTGCCAGGGGCACTCATACCCCGCCCCCCGCTTCATGTCTGGCTTTTTTCCCTGATGGCTGGGCCTCAGTTGGCCCCCTGATGACCTGACTCATGCCTGCTGGGTGTGTGTGCTTGTCCCCTATTTAAATGCATTGCCCGCCTTCCCTTTGTGAGCAATTTACTAACCTGCTAGGTATGGGGCAGGCACAGGGAAGTAGCCTTAGTGTCTGCACAAAAAATCAGTTTCAGAGGGGTTCACCACACTTGCCTGACAATAGGGGAGCTGCTTTCCCCATGGTGGGGAACAGGTAGTCCCCTCAAAGGGGGACCAGCCATGTGAGGCAGTTGGACAAGACTCCCAACTTTTTAGGGCTGGGGAGATGTAGACCTGGACCCGGGCTGGGGCCTAAGCAAGCCCCCTCTTCTTCCAGAGGTCCTCTTTCCCATTCCCCAACCCGTGGGCTGGACCTGATCTGGGGGAGTTCAAGGGTGACCCTTCCTAGGAATACCAGTGGTTTACTGAGGACCTTGTTAGCAGGATGCCCAGTCGCGTTCAAGGGAGGACCCTACAGGAGGTGGAGTCAGCTCTGTGGGGGCCAGCGACATCCCACTCAAAACAAAGTGGGGAAGGTGGCTGGCCCTGCTGATTCTACCCAGTCTATAGGGCACAGAAACAAGGGCTGTGCCCCAAGGTGCTCAACTCCTGGCAGGTGGGGACAGGACCTGTGGGTTTGCCCAGGAGCTCAGCACAGGGGGAGTGTTCCTGGCTCCAGCATGCTGGAGCCCATGTGGCACTGCATGGGTTTCCAACCTCCTAAGCCTTAGGCTTCCCTTTGTAAGATGAGGTGCTGATGGCCCCCATCTCTGGGAGCAGAAGGTAGGGAGGCCCCACGGGCAGACTTGCTCAGGACAGGCCAGGAGAATAGCTGTTGCTTAAAGCAGCCCAGGGCCTGCCCCTTTGAAGAAGGTGCACACGTGCACAGCCCCCAGCTTTGGGGTCCTGCTGCCAGCCTCTGGCAGTGACCCTCCTCCTACCCTGTTCACTGCTCCTGTAGCTATGTGGTCTTCCTGGAGCTGTTCCTGCAGACAGTGGAGAAGCACTTCATGGTGGGACACAGGGTCACCTACTAGGTCTTCACCGACTAGCTGGCTGCCGGGCCCCATGTGCCCCTCTGGGAAGGCCAGAGGGTAGAGGTCCTCATGGTGGACACAAGGTCACCTACTACGTCTTTACCAACCAGCCGGCTGCCGGGCCTGTGTGCCCCTCTGGGAGGGCCGGCGGGTGGTGGTCCTTGAGGTGTGCGGCACCCCACAGTGGCAGGATGTGTCCATGCGGTGCAAGGTGATGATCAGCTGCTTCTGGGAACAGCACTTCCTCCATGAGGTGGACGACTTGGTGTGCGCGGACGCAGACCTGAAGTTCTGTGACCACATGGGTGTGGAGATCCTGTCCGCCCTCTTTGGCACCCTTTACCACAGTTTCTACTGGGTGGCCCGTGAGGACGTCAGCTGCAAGTGCCGGCCACAGTCCTAGGCCCACATCTCCAGGGACCAGGGCAACATTTACTACATGCGGGCCTTTTTTGGGGGATTGGTGGCGGAGGTTCACTGAATGACCTTGGCCTGTCACCAGGCGATGGGAGTTGACCTGGCCAATGGGATGGAGGGCATGTGGCACGACGAGAGCCACCTGAACAGGTACCTGCTGGACCACAAGCCCACCAAGGTGCTATCCCCGGAGGACCTGTGGGACCTGCAGCTGCTGGGCTGGCCCTGGAGGACCTGTGGGACCCTCAGCTGCTGGGCTGTCCCCCAGAGGACCTATGGTACCCGCATCTGCTGGGCTGCTCCTGTCATGAAGAAGCTGAGATTCGGGCCATGCCCAAGAATCACCAGGGCACCCGGAACTCATGAGGGGCTGTTCCTGAAGGCCATGCGGGACCTAAGGCTGCTGGGCTGTCCCTGGAGGACCTGTGGGACCCTCAGCTGCTGGGCTGGCCCCGGTCATGAAGAAGCTGAGATTCGGGCTGTGCCCAAGAATCACCAGGACACCCAGAACTCATGAGGGGGTGTCCCCGGAGGCCATGCGGGATCTGAGGCTGCAGGGTTGTCCCCTGGAGGACCCACGGCACCCACAGCTGCTGGGCTGGCCCCAGAGGACCTGCGGGACCCGAGGCTGCTGGGCTGGCCCCCATCATTCCCTGGGTCATGAAGAAGCTGAGATTCGTGGCTGTGCCCAAGAATCAGCAGGACGTCTGGAACTCATGAGGGGCTGCCCTCATCTCTATCAGAGGGTGCTGCCTTGAGCGGAGCCGTCAGAGCAGGTTCCTACTTCTGTCCCCTTGAGGGGAACTGTGGAGCCCAGCACTGCTTGCACAGGCACACCAGGGCCCCAGCCACCCCTGCGCACAGGAGGCCCGCCTGGGGGCACAAGTTCCTCTCTTTGTGGTCACTACATTTTGATCACTTCTGGGTCATTTGCCTCTGTGAACGGCTCCAGTTTTATGTCAGATGTTTTTCTGTGTCAATGCTGAGCAACCATTTTTAAAAAGAACAATTGAGGGAAAAGGTTTTCTCCCTGATTCTAAACAGACACCGCCTGGTGGGGCTGGGAGCAGCCCTGTAGCAGCCATGGAGCCAGAACGGGTCCTGGCTGGGTCTAACCTCCCAGTCCCTGCACCTTGCCATGGCCATGGGGCTTCAGGGTCAGGGTTGCACCGAGCCACCTCTCAGAACCCCAGTGCCCTCACCGCCAGAGGCCTTGGCCGTGACCGCTAGGTCAGCCTCCAGGAGCATGGAGCCGTCTGGGTTATTTCCATTTCCTGCCGTGGATTTATTTTTTATTTATTAATTTTATTTAATTTTTTAAATTTAAATTCATTAGCCAACATATAGTATATCAGTAGATTTTGATGTAGTGTTCAGTGATTCATTAGTTGCCTATAACACCCAGTGCTCATCACAACATGTGCCCTCCTTAATACCCATCACCCAGTTACCCCATCCCCCCACCCTCTTCCCTTCTGTA
>NW_027710352.1:0-332 GCF_054177405.1 Leptonychotes weddellii | reverse complement strand
GGTGACTGGCATATGAATTCATTCAAACCAAGCCACTGGCTTGTGTCTGGGACTAGAAGAAGAATAAAAAAAAACAGAACAATATTTAAAAATAATGATGGACAAGCAACGTTGCCTTGGGATTCCTGACACAGGAAAAGGATGAGAGGCATCGAGACATTCAAGAGAGCCACTGCTCTTGGCCTTGGGAAGCCTAGATGGAGACATGTCTGACCCGGGAGAATGAGCACAGCAGTCTCTCAGAGCTTCAGTTTGAGCATAATCCTTGGGATTCTCAGAAATATTTTGAAGGGGCAAACTTGCAAGTGTCTGGGATCCTATGAGGTGTTAGT
>NW_027710351.1:0-332 GCF_054177405.1 Leptonychotes weddellii | reverse complement strand
GGTGGCTCAGTTGGTTAAGCGACTGCCTTCAGCTCAGGTCATGATCCTGGAGTCCCGGGATCGAGTCCCGCATCGGGCTCCCTGCTCGGCAGGGAGTCTGCTTCTCCCTCTGGCCCTCCCCCTCTCATGCTCTCTCTCTCTCTCTCTCTCATTCTCGCTCTCAAATAAATAAATAAAATCTTAAAAAAAAAAAAAAAAAGAGGCCTTTCCCAAGTACCCCAGTCTAGGTTATTAGATGCCCCTTTCATGTGTGCTTTTCTAGACCCTATACATGTCCTGCTGTGGCACGTACCAAATTGTGTTACAAAAGCACGTTTACTCCTTTACATCTG
>NW_027710350.1:0-332 GCF_054177405.1 Leptonychotes weddellii | reverse complement strand
GTGATCCCATACATAAAGTATCTACTATGTGCTGGTCCTTTGTGAGATAGTTGATGTTCAATGTTGCATTTAATCCTTAAAACAACCATGAAAGATGCATTATATATTTTTAAAAAGATTTTATTTATTTATCTGACAGAGAGAGACACAGCGAGAGAGGGAACACAAGCAGGGGGAGTGGGAGAGGGAGAAGCAGGCTCCCTGCAGAGCAGGGAGCCCGACGCGGGACTCGATCCCAGGACCCTGGGATCATGACCTGAGCAGAAGGCAGTCGCTTAACCAACTGAGCCACCCAAGCGCCCCTACTGTCAGTATTTTAAAACATTAATAAT
>NW_027710349.1:0-332 GCF_054177405.1 Leptonychotes weddellii | reverse complement strand
GGGGGGGCAGCAGGCAGAGGGAGAGGGAGAAGCAGGCTCCCTGCTGAGCAAGGAACCCAGACACAGGGCTCAATCCCAATCCCAGGACCCTGGGATCACAACCTAAGCTGAAGGCAAATGCTTAACCATTCAGTCACCCCCAAAAAGTTAAAATTTCAACATAGATTCATCTCTGGCTATTTTACATTTTTTTTTTTTTAAGGTAGGCTCCACACCCAATGTGGGGTTTGAACTCACAACCCTGAGATCATGACCTGGGCTGAAACCAAGAGTCAGATGCTTAGCCAACTGTGCTACCCAGGCTCCCCATGAGGAAATTTCTTTCTTTCTTT
>NW_027710348.1:0-332 GCF_054177405.1 Leptonychotes weddellii | reverse complement strand
TAAAAATGAATTTAAGAAATAAGAAAATAACTGAAAAAAATAATACTGAAAGACCAAAGAATAAAAGTACAAAGAATGCTACCTACTGTTTGACCCAGGACCTGAAGCTTTGCAGCCCTCTACAATCGGTAAACTTGGTGAGAGCCAGCTGTCCTTGCTGGTCCTCCGGAGGACGACTGTTGGTGGACTTGCCCTAGTGCAAATGCACCTGCAGTGTGTAGGGAGGCAGGGATCAGTGTAACCAGCTCTGGACTGCACTAGGTGGCGCTGTTTTGCTCCCTGAAGGGTTTCAGTGCTGCGGGGCGGGATGAATATGGAGGCGCCCAGCTCTT
>NW_027710347.1:0-332 GCF_054177405.1 Leptonychotes weddellii | reverse complement strand
GTACTTCTTCAGGATAAATTCTTAGAAGTATGATTGCTGAGAAAAAGATAAATATATATGTTTGTTTAGATATTGCCACATTCTTTATGGGAGTGATGACATCTTGCATTACCATCAACAGACTTACAAAGAGAGTATATTGTCAAGTTTTTGAACTTTTTCCTAATCTGAAATGTGAGAAATGGTTTTGTAATAGGGTTTTAATTTGTATTTCTCTTACTATTTGTGAATTTGAGTATTTACCCATATATTTAGGGGCCATATTTATAGATCATTTTGTGACTTTGTTCATGTTGCTTGCCTATATTTCTATAGGCAGTTTTGTCTTTGCT
>NW_027710346.1:0-332 GCF_054177405.1 Leptonychotes weddellii | reverse complement strand
GGCCACAAGTGGAGGTGGGGCTGCTCTGGACTAGGACCAGTGGCACTCTGATTATTCATTCCCCCAAATTTCACCGGCACTCTGGAACCATCGGTGTGCAAACGCCCCACTTGACTCCCGCACACGGATGGTCAGTATCTGCATTACCAAGTCAAGCGGCCTTGGTGTCTTCATCACTCTGGGGCTTGGGAGGGAACTCCGGCTGTCCTGGGCGACGGACGGTGTGGGTTCCTCAGACGTAAACTCCTAACGCCACCTTGTGAGTACTGCCCCCGGGGCTCCTGGTGCACGGCCCCAGGGGAGTCCGGCTGAGGAGGGATGGCAGGGTCTCC
>NW_027710345.1:0-332 GCF_054177405.1 Leptonychotes weddellii | reverse complement strand
TCCCTGCTCAGTGGGGAGTCTGCTTCTGCCTCTCCCTCTGACCCTCCCCCCTCTTGTGCTCTCTCTCACTTTCTCTCAAATAAATAAATAAATAAAAATCTTTTTTAAAAAAGATTTTGTTTATTTGAGAGAGAGAGCATGAGCAGGGAAGAGGGGCAGAGGGAGAGGCAGAAGCAGACTGCCCGCTGAGCAGGGAGCCCGAGAGGGGACTTGATCCCGGGACTCCAGGATCATGACCTGAGCCGAAGGCAGTCGCTTAACCAACCGAGCCACCCAGGCACCCTAAATAAATAAAATCTTTTTTTTTTTTTTTTAAGATGTTATTTATTTAT
>NW_027710344.1:0-332 GCF_054177405.1 Leptonychotes weddellii | reverse complement strand
TAATAATTTAAAAAAAAAAAGAGAAAAAATAAAACTACCAAAAAGTAAAAAAAAAAAACATGCAATGCCAAATGAGGAGATAAATCAACAAAAGGGAAAAAAACAGAATACCTTGAATGAAAGACTTCAAAGACAGGTGCTTAGGTACAATTGACAAAATTAAATCAGTTATTTGCATAGTATTGCCATGGATCTGCATACACTGTAAATGTATTCAAATATTCTGTATCTCACAATAAAGTCTTTTTAATCTTGTTCTTCATTTCTCATGTTTCATTAGGTCCTTTTTAATGGATGCCCCTCTTATTTTTCATGATTTTTCTCTCTTCTGG
>NW_027710343.1:0-332 GCF_054177405.1 Leptonychotes weddellii | reverse complement strand
ATCAGTTTTATGAACTGACTAATTCAGCCTTCCAGTTTGTGCTAGCCTGCTAAACTCCTAGGCCACTTTCTTTTTTTTTTAAGATTTTATTTATTTATTTGACAGAGAGAGAGAGAGAGAGAGGGAGCACAAGCAGGGGGGAGCAGCAGGCAGAGGGAGAGGCAGACTCCCCGCTGAGCAGGGAGCTGGATGTGGGGCTCGATCCCAGGACCGTGGGATCAAGACCTGAGCCGAAGGCAGACGCCTAACGACTGAGCCCCTCAGACGCCCCCTAGGGCACTTTCTTAGTCAGGCAGATATTAATGAATTTTCATGAGGTTAATGAAACGAGT
>NW_027710342.1:0-5874 GCF_054177405.1 Leptonychotes weddellii | reverse complement strand
GTAGTGAAAAGAAGGATCACATGCACCCCAATGTTCATAGCAGAAATGTTCACAATACCCAAACTGTGGAAAGAGCTGAGATGCCCTTCAACAGATGAATGGATAAAGAAGATGTGGTCCATATATATAATGGAATATTACTCAGCCATCAGAAAGGATGAATACCCAAATTTTGCATCAACATGGATGGAACTGGTGGGTATTATGCTAAGTGAAATAAGTCAAACAGAGAAAGACAATTATATGGTTTCACTTACATGTGGAATGTAAGGAATAACATGGAGGACATTAGGAGAAGTAAGGGAAAAATGAAGGTGGGGGAAATCAGGGGGAGACAAACCATGAGAGACTATGGACTCTGGGAAACTGAGGGTATCAGAGGGGAGGGGGGTGGGGGGATGGGTTAGCCCGGTGGTGGGTATTAAGGGGGTCATGTATTGAATGGAGCACTGGGTGTCATACGTAAACAATGAATCATGGAACACTACATCAAAAACATGATGTACTGTATGGTGACTAACCTAATAAAATATTTTTTTCCTTCTAGCTGCTGTTACTTGTTGCTTGGTCATCTTTGTAATCTCTCCTGCAATGACTTTAATAATGTATATTATTCATCACTTGATTGTCAAATAACAAGCCACAAACACCCATCCTTCTGGAAATAGGTCTTGTTAAGCAGTCACCTTCCTCACCGGTGACTGCCTAATGTTCAAAAAGGTTTTTTATCCTTGCCCACAAAGATATTCTTCAGACTTATCCAGGTTCCTTTAGAACTTTGCATTTGGTTCCTGCAGTTGGAACTTTGCTTAACAGTCTCTAGTTTTCGGAACCCACAAACTCTGGTGTACTATGGGAATCCCATTCCTGCTTGCCTCTACTGCTGGATCAATGAGAGGATGACCGCTTAATCTCCATGTCCATGAAGTCTGACCTCTACACCCCCATGAAGGGAGCAGCATTGAAAGAAACCCGTCTAACTGCTCTCCACTTCTCACTGGCCCTTTCACAAGGGATGCTTATCAATCCATCGGCTTCATGGTGACTGCAAAAATCAAGTACTTGTCCACATTGTCCTAAGTAGTTGCCTCTAATCCTGGTGCCATCTGTAGCCTGTAGGTGGAAGGTGACTTCTTTATGAAGTGGGCTAGTGTTTGCTCAGCCCTTTAAACTATCCCCTTGAATTGAGAAGCAGACAGGTGGTGAATGGCTTTAGATCTTGGTCCTGTATCCAATTCAGTTTAATTAGTCAAACCAATACTTCAATTCCTATGGTGAGGCAATTGAGTATGTTTGTTAGAAGCCTGGATTCTCATGTCAGAGTATCTGGGCTTGAATCACAGCTCTACTAGGACTTGTGTGTCCTCTGAAACTAACCTCTGCTGCTCAGTGCCTGTAAAATCCGGATAATAGTACTTAGACTACAAGGTGGTCATGAAAACTAAGGGAGTAAACAAATGTAAAGAGCTTAGAGTAGCTAATTGATAACAGGCACTAAAATATTGACTTGGCTCACAAGCCTTAAGTGTTTATGTACCTATAGGAGAAGGAATGTAATTAGCACTTGGGAACCCCAGCAATTCTACAGTTTGTCCACACCAACTCTCTATTTCCTGGGAAATACCAATCTCTGTCCTTCCTCCATATCTTCACATTTCCAGTTTCTTCAGTCTGGAAGAGTTCTTCTAGGTGTAGTTATGTCTTCTATCACTTAGCTATCAGCTATCGCTTGGAGAACTCTTGCTTGAACCATGTTTTTTACTTGTTTGTTTAATGAAGCCCTTTCTCCTGCTAGACTAACTCGCACCATGAGAACATGTTCACCTCTATAGGACCAATAGCTGAAACACTGTAGTGGCAGAATATATTTCAATATATTGGCTAAGTGAAAACCAGTGCAGGAGACTCCCACCAAAGACCAGAAATGAGAGGATCCCCTAGAGAGAGTGGAAGCAGGTCAAGAATGATACCATGTTTGATGGGATAGCTGGGCAGCACTAAGTTTGGGCTAGGAAAGAAGGTCCAGGAAGTTCAGATACAGTGCTCTGTCCCTAGGGGGAAGGGTTATGCAATGCAGTCTGGAGTGTAATGCAGTAGTGGAGGCTTAAAAGCCTATGTTCCCAAGATTTTTCCCCCCCCTCAGGAAGCAACTCCAGCTATAAAGGCAACAATGTAGTAGGGAGTCTATACTCCATTTAGCAGGAAAATCAAACCAGCTTCTAGAAGTGGACTGAAGTAGTTAGCAAAAATGTATAGGGTGAATTGAATCAGGAGAAATCATTAAGGAATTTAATTATGCATCTAAATTTGGCATCCTGCTTTCAGCCCTCACATCTGATTATGGGTTCTCACCTAACAACAAGAGAAGATCCCAAGTATTTTTCCTTGGGCTGCATGAAAAGATAATTCTTCCTGAATGTTTGAGGGTTGACCCATGTCATCAGACTCCAATTCCAGGATGAAGGTTCATAATTGTATCTTGTAAGAAATTCCAGAACCACTGTATCCCTAAATATGGCAGCTCACAAAAGCCTTTCAACACTTACTAATGAGACTGTTGACCCAGCAGGGTTAGACTGTCCTCACCTGCAGCTACCTTCCTTTGGCAAGCTGATCTGGATCCAGTGTAACTCAAATGAAGTCTTCTGTGTCAGGCTGTGATGGCCCTTGATTAGGCATATCTTAGGATCCTGTGATTCCTGCCACTTGAGAATGGAGCAAAGCAGCCTCTCCTCTTTGCCACTCCAAGCTCACTGTGCTCCATAACCTCAAAGGAACACTAGATATTTACCCCAAAGATACAGATGTAGGTGGGGCACACACACCCCAATGTTCATAGCAATGTCCACAGGTGCGAACTGTGGAAGGAGCCAAGATAACCTTCAACAGATGAATGGATAAAGATGGGGTTCATATATACAATGGAATATTAGCCATCAGAAAGGATGAATACCTACCATTTGCTTCAACATGGACAGAACTGGAGGGTATAATATTAAGTGAAATAAGTCAAGCAGAGAAAGACAATTATATGGTTTCACTCATGTGGAATAAAAGCAATAGTGTGGAGGACCACAGGGGAAGGGAGAAAAAACTGAATGAGAAGAAATCAGAGGGGGAAAACCATGAGAGACTCTGAACTCTGGTAAACAAATGGAGGGTTACAGAAGGGAAGTAGGTGGGGGGATGGGGTAACTGGGTGATGGGCATTAAGGAGGGCATGTGTTGTGATGAGCACTGGGTGTTTTACCCAACTAATGAATCGTTGAACACTACATCAGAAACTAATGATGTACTATATGTTGGCTAACTGAACATACAGGAACAGATGAAATCAAACAGCTGAGCAGACTTCATGAGTGCTGCACACAGTAACTCATTTCTCTAAACAGGTGGGAATAGATGTTATCAGCCCTCCCAAAACGCAGAACTTCCCCTTTCTGAGGTTATCATTAACAATGGAAAAGACACTAGCAACCAGATCAGAATAGAGCATCAGCTTTATTAATGTACAATCAAATCTTTTCCTCTTGGGAAGGAATAAGTCCAAGAAGGACCAGAATGTTCATTTCTGGGAAATAAGACAAATCCTCATGGAAGAAAGCAGAAAAGACTGGGAACAGGGATTTTATCCTCCTCTCCAGTCCAAAGTTCTGAGTTTTTTTTTTTTTTTCTTTTTTTCTCAACTACTGAGCTTAATACCAATTGTAATTCCATTTTAGTTCTCTCTGGAGGAAACCAGCTGGGTAATAGGCTACTCCTGTTTCTAACATGACTTATAACTACTTCCTAATGATGTTCATCAACCATTGTTACTTTTTATATATTCATGCTAGTGATGTTTGATTCCTTTGTTCCTAAAAGCCCCTCAAATCAATAAACAACTTGGACCAACTAAGATAATGCCTACTTATGCATTGCTCTAGAGTCTCATGCCTCACACCATTGACTTCTAAATCACAAGAAACTTAATCTTTTTTTACATTTTTTACTGTTATGTTAGTCACCATACAGTACTTCATTAGTGTTCGATGTAGTGTTCCATGATCCATTGTTTGCATATAACACCCAGTGCTCATCACAACACTTTTTTTTTATTAATGGTTAAACCATGAAAATGCAATCCTGGCTTAGAAGTGGTAAGGAGAACTAAGCTATTGGCAAAAATTATTCCATATCCGCCAGTCCTTAAAACACCTGAACTGAAGTTTCTAGTCTTCTACTATATGTGTGGGACTCAAAGCCCTGAGAAAGTATGGCTGTCCATTCAGTCTAAGGTCTGTAAAACGGGGGCCTCTGACCCTAGGAAATGCCTTCTTTTCCTTCAGATTCTCCCTTACCCTGGAAGATAAGGGTAATTTCTTAGACTTTAGCTTCAACCCCCACGAAGTTACCCAAACACTTGAAATACAGTCACAGAGTATGTATTTCATAATTTCTGAGGACAAACACAGGATACCCTGTTTTCTAATTAATGATGGATCAGTGCTGTCCTCCATCCTAGAATTATATAATCACATGTACATGCTTTGAGGGTATGTCCCAACCTCTAAAATTTTTAAATCCCAGTCTCCCAGAAGACTCCTATTTGCCTCCACCACTAGTTTGTCATTTGCCCCAGGCAGTGTTTATCATGCAGTCCCAATTCCATCACGTCCCATACCTTTACCTGAGACAAAGATGCTGTGGGAACCTTATCTTTTTCTACCATGGAGATCCTGAACTACTTTGGGGGCAGTGTGTCCCTATTGTGGAAGCTTGTGTTGGATGAAACATCTTACCAAGATAAGTTAGGAAGACTCTTTCCCATTAGGGGTGCTTGAACTAGGCAACTTACTTCATTGTCTGAATTTATAGGGTCAAAGGAGGATGGAGGACTAGAAACCAAAGAACAAACCCAGTATTTGGAGAGTATACGCAGAGTGACTGTGTAAAAGGCATAAACTTAAGCTCTCTATCCTCTTTAAGAAAATAAATCACTAAACTTATGGCCCAGGAAACAGAGTTCTACCATTTTCCTACCCACCAAATTGGTCCTTGTTGGGGAGAGTACAATGTGGAATAAGTGGTAAGAGTGGACATCTTTGTTTTGCTCCTGATCTTAGAGGAAAAGCTGTTTTTCACCATTGAATAAGATATCTCTGTGTTCTTCATATATGGCCTGTATTATGAAAAGGTATATTTCCCCTCAAACCCATTTTATTGAGTTTTTATGGTGAGTTGAATGTTGAACTTTGAAATGCTTTTTCTGCTGGTCATGTTTTTTCTGGTTAACCTATCAGCTATATATTAAGCTGTGGTTTATTTTTCAAATCTATAGAATTTATCACCCTAGTGGTTTCTAGCTGGGCCTTCTATGGACTTCTGTAACCCAAACTTTGGAGAGATAGTAGCAATGTCATGGACTTCCATATGGCCTTAGGTCGTATGTGGTAGTTGGCAGCCATCTTAACCCTTGACAACATTTTTCTTTTGGCCTATAGTGGTATAAAATGAGGTGCCAGTTTCAGAACTGCTAAACATTGCAGATCTTCATATAGTATCTATTTGACTAACACTCTTTTCTTAAAATTTTTTATTATGTTAATCACCATACATCATTAGTTTTTGATGTAGTGTTCCATGATTCATTGTTTGCATATAACACCCAGTGCTCCATGCAGAATGTGCCCTCTTTAATACCCATCACCAGGCTAACCCATCCTCCCACCCCCCTCCCCTCTAGAACCCTGTTTGTTTTTCAGAGTCCATTGTCTCTCATGGTTCGTCTCCCCCTCCGATTTCCCCCCTTTCATACTTTCTCTCCTGCTTTCTTCTTCTCCTTTCTTCCTTCTTCCTTCAACATGTATTATTTGTTTCAGAGGTACAGATCTG
>NW_027710341.1:0-332 GCF_054177405.1 Leptonychotes weddellii | reverse complement strand
TTTTTTTTTAAAGATTTTATTTATTTATTTGAGAGAGAGAGAATGAGAGACAGAGAGCATGAGAGGGAGGAGGGTCAGAGGGAGAAGCAGACTCCCTGCCGAGCAGGGAGCCCGATGCGGGACTCGATCCCGGGACTCCAGGATCATGACCTGAGCCGAAGGCAGTCGCTTAACCAACTGAGCCACCCAGGCGCCCTACAACTCTCATGTTTTATTAATAGGAATTTTAAATTATATCTCTAGTTTTAACCAAGAAAAAAATGTATTTACACAAATGAATTTTATAATAATGTCCCATAATAGGTTTATGCATGATAGCCAAGTATTATAAA
>NW_027710340.1:0-332 GCF_054177405.1 Leptonychotes weddellii | reverse complement strand
TTCTTTTTTAAAAAATTTTAACATATAGTGTTATATTAGTTTCAGGTGTACAATATACTCGACTATTCTATACATTACGCAGTGTTCATCACAATAAAGGTACTCTTTATTTTTTTAATTTAATTTTATTATGTTAATCTCCATACATTACATCATTAATTTTTGATGTAGTGTTCCATGATTCATTGTTTGCGTATAATACCCAGTGCTCCATTCAGTACATGCTCTCTTTAATACCCATCACCGGGCTAACCCATCCCTCCGCCCCCCCCTCCCCAGAACCCTCAGTTTGTTTCTCAGAGTCCATAGTCTCTCATGGTTCGTCTCCCCCT
>NW_027710339.1:0-332 GCF_054177405.1 Leptonychotes weddellii | reverse complement strand
TCCCTGCTCAGTGGGGAGTCTGCTTCTGCCTCTCCCTCTGACCCTCCCCCCTCTTGTGCTCTCTCTCACTTTCTCTCAAATAAATAAATAAATAAAAATCTTTTTTAAAAAAGATTTTGTTTATTTGAGAGAGAGAGCATGAGCAGGGAAGAGGGGCAGAGGGAGAGGCAGAAGCAGACTGCCCGCTGAGCAGGGAGCCGGAGAGGGGACTTGATCCCGGGACTCCAGGATCATGACCTGAGCCGAAGGCAGTCGCTTAACCAACCGAGCCACCCAGGCACCCTAAATAAATAAAATCTTTTTTTTTTTTTTTTAAGATGTTATTTATTTAT
>NW_027710338.1:0-332 GCF_054177405.1 Leptonychotes weddellii | reverse complement strand
TAACTGTAAATGGGATCAATTCCTTGATTTCTCTTCCTGCTGCTTCATTATTGGTGTAGAGAAATGCAACAGATTTCTGTATGTTGATTTTGTATCCTGCAACTTTACTGAGTTCGTGTATCAGTTCTAGCAATTTTTGGTGGAGTCTTTTGAGTTATCTATTATGGAGTATCGTGTCATCTGCAAATACTGAAAGTTTGACTTCTTCCTTACTGATGCCTTTTATTTCTTTTTGTTGTCTGATTGCTGGGTCTAGGACTTCCAGTACTACATTAAATAAGAGTGGTGAGAGTGGACATCCCTGTCTTCTTCCTGACCTTAGAGGATAACCT
>NW_027710337.1:0-332 GCF_054177405.1 Leptonychotes weddellii | reverse complement strand
TTGGCTGCTGAGAGATTCTGATCCAGAGGGGATAAGGAGGATGGTCTGGTAAGTAGTCTTACCTGAGTCTCTCCCCCTTTTCATGAAGTGAAAGAAGAGTACAGGGACCACTTGTTTACCTGTGGTCCAGACTAAAAAAAAGAAGAAGAAGAAGGTAGCGGGAGGGGAAGAATGAAGCGGGGGAAATCGGAGGGGTAGACGAACCATGAGAGACGATGGACTCTGAAAAACAAACTGAGGGTTCTAGAGGGGAGGGGGGTGGGAGGATGGGTTAGCCTGGTGGTGGGTATTGAGGAGGGCACGTTCTGCATGGAGCACTGGGTGTTATGCAC
>NW_027710336.1:0-332 GCF_054177405.1 Leptonychotes weddellii | reverse complement strand
TGGGTGTTATACGCAAACAATGGATCGTGGATCACCACATCAAAAACTAATGATGTATTTGTATGGTGATTAACATAATAAAAAAAACTAATGATGTAATGTATGGTGATTAACATAACAAAAAAATAAAATTAAAAAAAAGATACTTTTATCTACCATTTGTTCCCCTGCCATAATTAAATATTAATTCCCAAACCAGTTACCATGTTACAGTCTTTGTCTTTAACGACATCTCTCTAATATTTGTCCCTTTCCCTAGAGCTCTGTCTTTGGGCATTTAATCTTCTCACTGGGCAAGTACGCTCAGCTACAGCCTCTGTACACAGTACATC
>NW_027710335.1:0-332 GCF_054177405.1 Leptonychotes weddellii | reverse complement strand
TTTTTAAAGATTTTTTTATTTATTTATTTGAGAGAGAGAGAATGAGAGAGAGCAAGCACAAGAGAGGGGGGAGGGTCAGAGGGAGAAGCAGACTCCCTGCCGAGCAGGGAGCCCGATGCGGGACTCGATCCCGGGACTCCAGGATCATGACCTGAGCCGAAGGCAGTCGCTTAACCAACTGAGCCACCCAGGCGCCCAAGAGAATGTCTGTTTCTAACACTCTTGCCCCATCTTCAGAGTGTATTCAGTATCTTACTACTTCTCACCAACAGCATTTCCGCCGCCTTGGTCCAAGCTATCTATATTATTTTAATACCAATCTATCTGCTTTC
>NW_027710334.1:0-332 GCF_054177405.1 Leptonychotes weddellii | reverse complement strand
CGATTTGTCCCTCCCATGTTTAAAAATCTATCCAAAGCTTAATTGTGGCCTAAAGTCAGGCCTGTTTTAAAGAACAGAAAGACTGGGCTTGCTGGTTTACTATATTTTATTCTTCTATTGATAAGAACTTGGCGGGAATGTAAGAGCTGGTTTAGAGATGGTTTGCTAAGGTTTCTACTACTTTTGGATTGTGTCTGTCGGGAGTGATGGTTTTATCTGTCTTTTGTACATTGTTTTCCCTTTCTACATTTTGCTAATTATCCTGTATATAAGTTTAATATATCATTTTTTAAAAGAAAAAATTCTAACCATTTTAAATTCATATTTCAACT
>NW_027710333.1:0-332 GCF_054177405.1 Leptonychotes weddellii | reverse complement strand
GGCAGGGGAGAGAGAGAGAGAGAGAAGCCTCAAGCAGACTCCCTACTGAGCAGGGAGCCCAATGCGGGGCTCGATCCCAGGACCCTGAGATCATGACCTGAGCGGAAGGTAGATGCTTAGCTGACTGAGCCACCCAGGCGCCCCAGTAGTATATAATCTTGATAACAATCATTTTAAGTTCCTGAGTAGAGTTCCAAGTGTTTAAACAGTAATTTATTTAAATAGTCATTCTGCCTTTTATTAACCTCATAGATTGCTTTACATTTTTCACTGTTAATATACATAGCATTTCCTCCTTAGAAAAAAGATAGTGTAGATCAGAAATGGAAATT
>NW_027710332.1:0-5874 GCF_054177405.1 Leptonychotes weddellii | reverse complement strand
CCATGAGAGACGATGGACTCTGAAAAACAAACTGAGGGTTCTAGAGGGGAGGGGGGTGGGAGGATGGGTTAGCCTGGTGGTGGGTATTGAGGAGGGCACGTTCTGCATGGAGCACTGGGTGTTATGCACAAACAATGAATCATGGAACACTTCATCTAGAACTAATGATGTAATGTATGGGGATTAACATAAGAATAAATAAATAAATAAATAAATAAATAAAGAACTGTCAAATTATTTTCCAAAGCTGCTCCACCATTCTACATTCCAATCCACAATGTATGAGAGTTCCAATTTCTCCACATCCTGGGCAACACTTGATATTGTCTGTCTTTTTGATTATAAAAACATTCGAGTAGATGTGAAATAGTATCTCATTATGGTTTTGACTTGTATTTCCCTGGTGACTAGACATGTTGAACATGTTTTCATGTGCTTAATTGGCCATTTGCTTATTTTCTTTGGAGAAATATCTATTCAGATATATTTTAATTCGTTATTTATATTTTTATTGTTAAATTGTAAGAGTTCTTTATGTATTCTGGGTAATAGTCCTTTATCAGTTATATGATTTGCAAATATTTTCCCCCATTCTGTGAGTTGTCTTTTCACTTTCTTGATGGTGTCCTTTGAAACACAAAAGTTTTAAATATTGATGAGCTCTAGTTGACCTACTTTTTTTGTCACTTGTGCCTTTGACGTCATATCTAAGAAACCAATGCCTCATCTGAGGTCACAAAGAATTATGCTTATATTTTCTTCTAAGAGTGTTATAGTTTTAGATATTACATCAAGATCTTTCATCCATTTTAAGTTAGTTTTTGTATATGATGTGAAGTAGAGCTCCAACTTCAATCTTTTGTATGAGGGGATCTGATTGCACCAGCACTGTTCGTCGAAAAGATTATTCTTTCTCCCATTGAAGTGGATTGAGGCCCTTGTCAAAAATCAATTGACCATAAATGTGACCCCAGGACACCACTTACTTTACTCTTATTGCTGCATTTTTCACATTGTTTACTCGTCTACTCTGTTTCCACACTGTTTTGTACACAAGACCGTAACCAGTTTGAAGGCAAGGATGATGACTGGTTTAAGACTGTCTCCTAAGAGCCTGGCTCAGGGCCTGGCACAGAACAGGCACTGAAAAGATGTCCTGAATCAATACATGGCTCAACAGATGAGGGTTATGGGCTCATCCCTAAACACCTGAGTCTCACTCTGTTTACCCATATAAGTGGGCTTAAGAATCTTTCCCAGTGGATTCTTTGAAGAATTAAATGAGATGAAGAATAGGAAGGCACACTGTTTGAGTTTTGGCACGATGTACGTGCTCCAAAAATATTTGTGCAATCCACGTCTGAGTCTCTTTCATTTTAAGTCTAGCTTAGTCACAAACAAATGCTTTATATTTGAAGCATTTTTTAGAACACTTCCTGCTTGGGGAAGTATCCTTTAAAGCTAAGGCAGACTTCTTTAAAGTCAGATCATGTTCTTCTGGTGGTGTTGGTCAGAATTCTGAGCCTCCAAAGTAGAACCCTAGACATTTAACATGATCTGTATAGATGGTTTTTATATCAGACATGAATTTTAAACATCTATATATATTCAGAGCAGAGCAGAAAGAAGCAACCCCTGGGGCAATACAATGGGACATTTTTTTGAATAGACTTTTGGGTACCACCAGCCCAGACATTGAAATGAATTAAGTGAACCATTTATTCATTTGTTTAGAGTCATTGAAATGCTCTGCTCTAAATTTCTCCCTTGGCCATCATTCCAATTAAATGGGTAAACCATGTCTCAGGGTGCTATTTTAATGGAATCTATTGTCCTTTTTATCCATTTATTTATCTATGTATCTACTAAATCTGTGTTTAACATTTTGTTGGGTTGTAAGAACAGAGAAAAAATACTATCTAATTTTTATTTAATAGATTTAATAGACTATTTGGTGGAGGGAATTTTGTTTTGTGGGAATCTAAATTTCACAGCAAGTTATATTCACCCTCTACTTCTTTCTTCTCTCCACTCCCTTGAAGCCTAACTTCCAGCTTTCTATATTATCTCCACCCTAAAGGCCAACAAACACAGTGGGAAGACTGAAGACATTAGAAGGATTCTCTAGAGTACTGTGCTTATTTGTTGGAAAGAGTTCCTCTCTACATAAGACACAGGGCACTGAGTCACATTATAGGAAAGACTACGAAAACATGGTACATCTATAGAATGAGGTTATTCACCCTTAAAAGTCAGGCTTTCAAAATATTCCTAGTGGCATAGGAAATTAGAAAATGATAAAAGTGAAAATACTTCAAATAAAATTCTGTAACATACAAAAAAAAGCATATATGCAGTAAAAAAAAGATCAGAAGGAAGCACAACATTTAATGACAATGACGTTACTGATATTTTAATTATCTTCTTTAAATCACCTTCTGGGTTTTTCAAAACTTTAATCATGAACACAGGGTCCTTTTATGATCAGAAAAATTACTCAATGGAAGTTAACAGTGAAACAGCTCAGAATGCACTTCTGCACGCATTTACTGAGTATCCACGCGATTCAGAGCACTCTACCCAGATCTGCAGCAGGTGGAGGATAGAACGCTCTGCCTCATGATCTGGAAGAAGAGACGCATGTTGTTGAGGACAATATAAAAAACCGAAGTGTAAGTTTCAAGAGCTCCTCACCTGCACCAGCCCCATGAATCTTGGAAATTGCTGGTGGGGAAAAAGGCTCTAGGTGGAGAGGGAAAGCCAGGTTGTAACCAGGAGTCATTTTTATGTAAACCAATAAAATGCCTAAAGAGGTCTCAAGAGAAAGGAATCTAAATCTTCAAGACTCTAAGAGGTTGCGATTGCTCTTCCCATTCTAAATAAATCCTTACTTTTGAACATTGCTTTGTATTTTTTGTTTAAAGTCCATCCATTTGTATTGGTTCGGGCCCCAGAAGCCCTGGGTTTACCCTGATATTGAGGATCACAGTTGATCTGCCTTCAGAACACAAGAAAGAGTGGTAATTCTGGACCAGTGGGTTCTGCGAAGGTTTCAGAGGCAAGGCCAAGCAGTGCATGAGACCATCCTTTCTCAGGGTGTGCATGGAGAAAATGTGCCCTGACCGGACGAAGCCTTATTCCCTTTTAGGAATGTATGACATGTATTACCAAATACTAGTGATAATTATTGCACGACCCTGTCTCATGTGCTGTAGCACCAGCCTTTATGGGAGCACCGCTAAGTCAGGAGGACCTTCCTAACCCTTTCCTTAGCCGGGAAGTGCCAGGCCTGCATTCCGGGACACCAGAAGGTCTTTCAGCAGTTTTTATCTGGTTCACTCTTCCTCTGTTCTTTCACAGAAAGAGGGAAAAGGACCTCTTAAAAATCTGCTGTTTTCACATGGCCTGCCGTGCAACATTCCTAATCTTCTGAAGGCAAACACTTTCAAACAGGAAGTGCCTCCCCAGGTTGGCCATTTTGTCCCGGTACCAATCTACAAAATGACCCCGACTCCCAGCCCTACGTGCATACCTGGATGAAGCTGCATCTGAAATAGAGCACAGTGCTACTCCTATAGCTTTTCACTACGTACGTGTGTGTCTTGGACAGTGACAGTCATAAAACGAGATTTGGAAGGAACAAATCAGAAAAAATTAGAACAGACCACATGGAGAGCGGCCTCCCCCGTCTTTCGTCTCCGAAACCCTTCCCTGCACCCACCTGTAACAGTGCTTAATGGCATGGATCTGGTTGGAAAACATCTAAACACAGTGACACAGAGAAAATACACAAGCCCACGACTGGCTGGATAGAAACTGTGACCAGGGACTCATCTGCGTTACCTCACTAGGAGCCTGAGTTAGAATGATCTGCCAAGGGACAAATAAATAACTTCCCTCTAAAGGGGGAGCTGGTAAGAAGGGAAGGACGTAGAGGGAAAGGGAATGAAGGAGTTCGCAGCAAGGAGGTCAGAAATAAGTCTGAAACTAAAATCTGGGAAAGAAGGAGAATAAGAACTCATTTATTAGTTAATTGCCCTCTCCTTTTCTACGCTCCCTGTCCCCGTCCCCCCAGTGGTGGTACTATTAGAATAAAGGAAAATAAAAGCAAAAGAGAGCTGATGACCTATTAACAGCTATAAAGTTTCAGAGGTCCTCCATTAGGGCAAGGGGCTGCTGAGGTGGGTTTTCAGGTTTGCAGTCTCCGTGCTCCGTGTAGCTTGGGGGCATGTCACACAGTTGTGAGAACTTTACCCAAGTGTTGATGCAATATTGTGTCAGTAACTGAGTGATTTGTTTTTCCTCTGGACATTGATTGAAGAAATTCTTATTACATTTTATAGCTTGCTTGGCCTTCGTATGAGAGTCAAGACATAAATTGGACCATAAATTGGCCTCTGTCAGAATCTACATCGGAATGACACCAAATACATGTCATCAGGCTTGTGTTCCAGCTAGCAGCAGGAATCCGCTGGTGCTTGTCATCTTGATCAAATGCTCACCTCACTCCCTTTTCCAGCTCATGCCTCTAGTTTGAAGAAAATATGGTAAAGACCCTGGCAAATTTGCTGTTTTGGGTCAGCAGTGTTATGCAGCGGAAAGAAAAGAATACTGGTGGCTTTAATTGATTTGCTCCAAGTTAAGTCTCCACTGTGAGTACCAGAGGTAGGATGCATATAAATAAAAATGGATGCAAAGAAAAGAAATATATATTTATACAAAAAGGACAAGAAGGTATACATAACAGATATATTTATCCCACAAGTAAAGCCAAGACTTGATGATTCATGAGTGGCAGAGATATGGCTGAGTTACAGAGATTTATTCTCCAGAGTAAGATAAATTTGTCATTTCAGTTCTTACCATTACCGACTCTGAGCAGGAAATCAAATATTTTTAAGAGTTGGCTTATGTTATCAATGAACACATGCATCCATGTGAGTTAATTGAAAAATTCAGATTGTTTTACCAAATATATAAATATGTATTCCCATTTTGATGAGAGCAAGGTTTAGTGATTTATAAAAGAAATTTTATAATTTTTAAATTGGAAAATAAACTTTTTATGTTAATAAATTCATTTCTTAATAATTTTCATCATTTGTAACCAAAGTGTGGTCTAGGCTTCATCTAAAATCATACCTATACCTATATACCTAGAAGGTGTCTTTCAAGTCAATAATTCCTAAGAAATATTAAGGCATATTTACATTGTTGAAAACCTTAATAGAATCATAGCAATAAAAAATTTTGTGAAGATTTTATTATAAAATTTCTTCCAAAATAAGCTTTAGAAGCAGGTGGTTACCAGATGAGTTCTTTCAATTTTTCAAGCACTGGAGAAATTCCATTCTAATAAATTTTGAGTATAGAAAACTATGGGGGACTTATCAATTTGTTTTACAATACTCACATCAAAACTGGACCAAAACAACGCAACTCACCCCACTGCAAAACAATTTCATTTATGACTATAGATACAAAGATGCTAAATAAAATAGTCATCAGAAAAAAAAATAAAACACCCAACCAATGAAGATGATTTAATATTAGACACATTTTAAATATAATACACCAAAGACCAAATAAAAAAAACATGTGATCAGGCCAATGAATATAGAAAGAAATGTGTTTAATTCACCACCGATTGCTGACTGTCTTTTTTAAAAGCCTTAGAAAACAAGACTAAATAAATACTTTCTTTTTTTTTTCCAATGATATGTCAGCACTATTTTTTAAAATTTTTTTATTGTTATGTTAATCCCCATACATTACATCATTAGCTTTAGATGTAGTGTTCCATGATTCATTGTTTGTGCATAACACCCAGTGCTCCATGCAGAACGTGCCCTCCTCAATGCCCATCACCAGGCT
>NW_027710331.1:0-332 GCF_054177405.1 Leptonychotes weddellii | reverse complement strand
TTTTTTTTTTTAAAGATTTTATTTATTTATTTGAGACAGAGAGAATGAGATAGAGAGAGCATGAGAGGGAGGAGGGTCAGAGGGAGAAGCAGACTCCCTGCCGAGCAGGGAGCCCGATGCGGGACTCGATCCCGGGACTCCAGGATCATGACCTGAGCCGAAGGCAGTCGCTTAACCAACTGAGCCACCCAGGCGCCCTTCAGGAATGATTTCTAAGAAGTTATAATAGCATGATAAATATATTGTCTATTAGCTTTTCTAGAAAAAAGCAGTTTGGAAACCCACACCTGTACCCTTAGGCAATAAATAAAATCGTGGAAATTAACATTATT
>NW_027710330.1:0-332 GCF_054177405.1 Leptonychotes weddellii | reverse complement strand
GGCACCGTTGCCCTGACATTCGGACAGATGGCCCGAGACGTTTGCCTGGGCGTGGCAGACCGGGCCTGAGTTCTCACGGGATTTGGATCCGGTGTCCCGAGGTTTGGACCGCGGCCCCATGAGACCTGGCCGTGGGTCTCGCTTCCTGGGCCCGAGGTCCCACGAGATGTCGACGAGCACTCCGGACAATTGGATTCAGATCACCTGCGAATTGGCCCAGGAAGCCACGGAGGGGTCCCGACGTTTGACGAGATGGGGTTTGTTCTCCAAGGTGCGCCTGAAAGCACTCAGGTTTGGAGCCTGGTTCCCGCCGTCCGGACGTGAGAACTCAT
>NW_027710329.1:0-332 GCF_054177405.1 Leptonychotes weddellii | reverse complement strand
TGCGAAGGGTGTGCCAAGTTTAAGGTCGTATGGGTAATTATTTCTTAAGTTATTGATATTAAATAATAAAATATTATTTTTATTATAATTGTTGGATTTCATAATATGAATATACTATGAATAGAGTATAAAAAATTCTATATTTATAGAATTTAGTATATAGTTATAACTAACTAAAAGTATCCCTCACAAATAGAAATAATTATGTACTCCAATAAGATTATTTAAAATGATAAACCCTAATAAAGTATTCAATTCACCTTTATCTCCTCTTCAAAATATAATCAGCGAGTTATCGACATATTTAAAGCTGTTTATAGCTTTTATGTTGG
>NW_027710328.1:0-332 GCF_054177405.1 Leptonychotes weddellii | reverse complement strand
GATGCTCTGCACCCATCATGTGCTGCTTATAACAGCCTTATAAGATAGAGTCTCATTCTTGCCATTTGAGGAGGCTATTGGGGCGTAGAGAGACCTGTGACTTGTCCAGAGTCCTACACCTAGTCCGTGCAGGGCTGGGATGCAAACCCAAGCTGTCGGAAGCCCAGCCATGTAGCACAGGAGAACCACTCTGCCGAGGGGCCCCCCCCCCCCCCGCCCATCTTGATGCTCTCCTGCCCTGGTGGATCTGCCATTGTCTCAAGATGACCTGCCCACATCTCTGCGGGTCTTGCTTTCTCTCTCTTTCTCAATGTCTCTCTCCTTCTCAAAAT
>NW_027710327.1:0-332 GCF_054177405.1 Leptonychotes weddellii | reverse complement strand
GTACTTCTTCAGGATAAATTCTTAGAAGTATGATTGCTGAGAAAAAGATAAATATATATGTTTGTTTAGATATTGCCACATTCTTTATGGGAGTGATGACATCTTGCATTACCATCAACAGACTTACAAAGAGAGTATATTGTCAAGTTTTTGAACTTTTTCCTAATCTGAAATGTGAGAAATGGTTTTGTAATAGGATTTTAATTTGTATTTCTCTTACTATTTGTGAATTTGAGTATTTACCCATATATTTAGGGGCCATATTTATAGATCATTTTGTGACTTTGTTCATGTTGCTTGCCTATATTTCTATAGGCAGTTTTGTCTTTGCT
>NW_027710326.1:0-332 GCF_054177405.1 Leptonychotes weddellii | reverse complement strand
GAACAGACACAGACACTGATCAAATTGATTGGATACTTCAGAAACTATCCCCCCATGATTCACAGCTCAACATGTGATAAAAGTGGGAGCACAAATCAAAGGGAAATGGTGGATTGTTCAGGAGTTTGTGGTGGGAAAGCTGGTCCTTTTATGAAGGAAACTCAATCTGAATATCTGCTTAAGACCACATGCAAAGGCCAATTCCAGGATTCAAGACATAAATACGAAATAGGACACTGGGAAGTTAATAGGAGAAGGTGTAGGAGAAGAATTTTGTTGATCTAGGAGTGGAGAAGGACTTCTTAAACAAACTTCACAAGCACAAACATTAG
>NW_027710325.1:0-332 GCF_054177405.1 Leptonychotes weddellii | reverse complement strand
TGAAATTTAAATTAATTTAATTTAAAGTTATGACTTGAGGGGCACCTGGGTGGCTCAGTCAGTGAAGTGTCCGACTCTTGGTTTTGGCTTGGGTCATAATCTCAGGGTCATGAGATCGAGCCCCACATTGGGCTTCCCCTTGGGGTGTGGAGTCTGCTTGAGATTCTCTCTCTCCCTCTCCCTCCGCCTCTCCTCCCCCCCAGGTAAATTAAATAAAATTACAACTTGAAAGAAATATTTTCTCCAGCTTCATCATAAAAAGTGGCCCACTAAGGACAGCAGGACCATTACTTCTGCCTACCCAATCTCACGTGTACACCCACTGCCCAGAT
>NW_027710324.1:0-332 GCF_054177405.1 Leptonychotes weddellii | reverse complement strand
TGACCTGAACCAAAAGCAGACACTTAACCAACTGAGCCACCCAGGCGCCCTTGATGTGTGCACTTTTTTTTAGGTATGTTAGATTTAAAAGGTTTTGAAAAGAGAAACCAAGTTTGCATGCATACGTACCACACACACACACACACACACACACACACACACACACACTATCAGCCACTTCGCCTCCTGAGTCACCTCCGATGCTATTACCTGAAGCCTGCCCCAGCCGGGGGTGAATTGGGCATCTAGGTGAGGGGAGGAGAGAGGTGGTGCATCAGGTCTAGAAGAGGATGGCGGGGGTGGGGGGGGATCACTGAGTGAGTTGAAGAAGT
>NW_027710323.1:0-332 GCF_054177405.1 Leptonychotes weddellii | reverse complement strand
TCTATCATCAGGGAATAAATGAAACACCACTGGAATCAATGCTATACCTTAAATTTGGGGTTTGACTCAAAATACAGTGAGAAGTCCCTGCCCTCATTTAAGTAGAGATTAAGAATTGGGAGTTTTGCCTCAAAGTCTTTGAAATTAGCTAAAGCTTTTCCCTGAAGGCCTGACTTTTATATGTTAAACTTTCAATCTACTGTATCCATGAGCCTTTCCTAAGCAAAGAGCACATAAATACAGTGCATTTTCCCCCTCAGGCTATAAATCCAAAAGCAGAGAATGTCCTTAGAAGTAATGCCACTTCATTTGGTCAATCCATAGGACATCAT
>NW_027710322.1:0-332 GCF_054177405.1 Leptonychotes weddellii | reverse complement strand
CTACACTATTAACATATGTTAATGGCATTAAGATAAAATGAAAAAGAGGAGAGTTCTGTTTGGTCAACTTTTCATATTACAAAAGGACTGTAAGACCACCCAGCATTATGGATTGTCATTTGCCAGAGAACAATTGAGGCTGTCTGTTTATTACCAGGAAAAATTAGTTCTCTTTGAGTGCTCAGTAGCACCAAGCACATGGAAAGCCAGCTGTGTCTCTTAAACAGTGTTTGGCTCCTATTTATTTATATTTTTTAATTTTATTATGTTATGTTAATCACCATACATTACATCATTAGTTTTTGATGTAGTGTTCCATGATTCATTGTTTG
>NW_027710321.1:0-5874 GCF_054177405.1 Leptonychotes weddellii | reverse complement strand
AGGGGAGTGGGGAGGGGGGATTGGTTAGCCCAGTGATGGGTATTAAGGAGGGCAGGGCACGTACTGCATGGAACACTGGGTATTATATGAAAACAATGGATCGTGGATCACCACATCAAAAACTAATGATGTATTGTATGGTGACTAACATAACATAATAAAATTTTAAAAAAAGAAAGAAAGAAAAGGTGCTCAACCTCACTAATCATCAGGGAATTGTAAATCAAAACCACAATTAGATATCACCTCATACTTATTAAAATGGCCATTATCAAAAAGACAAGAAACAACAGGTGTTACCGAGGATGTGGAGAAAAGAGAAGCCTTGTACACTGTTGGGGAGACTGCAAATTGGTGCAACCACTATGAAAAGCAGTATGGGGATTCTTCAAAAAATTAAAAATAGAACTACCATATAATTGAGAAATTCCACATCTGGTATATCCCAAGAATACAAAATCATTACTTCAAAAAGATATCTGCACTCCCATGTTCACTGCAGCATTATTTACATAGCCAAGATATGGAAACAACCTAAGTTCCTTCAACAGATAAATGAATAAAAAAAAAGTGTGGTATACTAGTATATATGGTGTAGTATTATGCAGCCACAAAAAAGAAGGAAATCCTACTTTTTGTGACAAAAGAGATGGTTCTTGAGGATATTATATTAAGTGAAATAAGTCAGACAAAGACAAAAACTGGTGTGGTATCACTTTTTTGTGGAATCTAAACACAAAATACACACACACACACTAAAACAAAACAAGACCACTGAACTCATAGATACAGAGAACAGATTGGTGGTTGCCAGAGGTGGGGGGAGGGGGCTGGAGATGGCAAAATAGGTGAAGGTGGTCAAAATGTACCAACTTTCCAGCTATAAGTGAGTCCTGGAGATTTAATACACAGTATAGTGACCATCATTAACAATACTGTATTGTATATTTGAAAGCTGCTAAGAGTAAATCTTAAACATTCTTAGCACAAGAAAAAAAATTATAATTTTGTGAGGTGATGGTTATTAACTTATTATGGTAATCATCTCACAATATATACATGAACCAAGTCACATTATGCTATACACCTAAAACTAATACAATGTTATGTTTCAATTACATCTCAACTTTTAAAAAAGTTTATTGGGGTTTACCGTTTAGATAAAGTTCATAAATTGCAATTGCTCTCTGTGCTATTTTAATCTATGGAGTTTCCTCCAACCACCCCCCTCCCCCGAACCTTTTACTTGCATTTATTTTCTTGAATGAACTGTCTTGGTCCTGGACACTTTCCTACAGTCTGACAGATTTACTGATTATCTCCCTGTAGTTGTTTGTTCCCTGGCTATACACTGTTTTCTGTAAATGGGCATTAAATCTAGAGGCTTGATCACGTTTAGGTTTAATATTTTTGTTAATATCACTTCATTGGTAGTTTGCACACTTTCATAAAGAGGGACATAATGTTCAGCTGTCTCTTTTTGTAATGGCAGCAGATATTTATGATTTATGTCTACATCCATTAATTCAATTGGCATTAAAAACTGCTGATATTCTAGCTCTCATATTTACATATCATTTATTATCAGGGACACATCTATACAAGAATCAACTATATGATTCATCAACCATATGATTTCTCCAAAGTATGTGTCATATAGGAAAAGCATGATAAATGCTTGAGTGTTTCCATTTATGTTTTCAAAATAATGAACTGGTTTTCTAAATTCTCTAAAGATAACCAATGAGGTAGTCTTTGTTATTTTACTGTCATTATCATTATGAACTCAAAGATTTTTGGCATATGTTTACATCCCCTCAGATTTTGTCTACATTTATAGTAAACAGTAACTATGCATGCTGACAGCTTCCCACATCACTCTCCACTTTGCTTCTTTGAGAGCTTTCTCCAATGCCATCAGAGTTTGCTCAGTCCACCCATAGGACGACCAGAAATGACAGAGATTTAATGCCTCAAGAGACACCTTTCATCACCAATGAAAGGTAGCTTCCCCTCCTCTTGGTGGGACAGTTCTAGAGATATTGAACATAACTTATGAGAGGGCCTTCAACTCATTGATGTATATCTGATTCACTATTTTCCCTTCTCTGTCTTATTTTCCTCATTCTCTGATTTGTCTGGAACCAGCTCTTAAATCACCAGTATCCAATTCTTTGTCTCATGTTCTCCTTTGGGGGAGTAACCCAATTAAGATAGATGTAGGTGTGTTTAGTGACTTTTGATCTACTGCAATTATTACCTTTATAGGAAACTTCTAATGATCCCATCTTTGGTCAGCAGGAGTATATTCAAGTTGTTTCTGAGTCTCTTTGACATGACACTGCTTTTTTTCTTTCTGATATGACAAGATGTTTCAGGTTCATTTTGTGTATTTACTTCCTCAAACCTGGGATCAACCACTTCTCCAAAAAGCCTTAGTTTTTGCTTATTTCTTTACAAAGGAAATCATATTTAGACACCACAATTTTGGCACTAAGATTACTCATTGCAATTGGATTTATCATTTTTTCTAGGCCTTTCAATAGATTAGGAAACTTCCCTGTTTCTTTGCATGTCTTATTTTTTGGTTGAAAAATAGACATTTTAAATAATATAATGTGGAATGTCTGGAAATTAAATCCCCCACCAAGGATTTTTTGTTGATATTTATTGTTATTGTTGATGGTATGTGCTTGTTTAGTGTTTCTTCTGAACAAATTCTGTAAAATCTGTATTCTTTGACATCTGTGGCCACTGAAATCTGCTTATTTCACTTAGTAATCAGCTAATAATAAGATATAGATTTCTTCCTGCCTGAGCCAGCAGTCTCCTACCCTTTTTTGAGAACTGTGTGTGTGTGTTGGGACACATCTTCAACACTCCAGCACCTTCACTCTTGCCTGTGCAAAGTCAAGGTCAGCCAGAGGTGAGAGAGTAGGACCTCTGATCTTTGCTGGGCATACATAAGCATAAGTACACAGCTTTCTGATCATGGTGGAGCTTTTTCAAAGTCCCTATGGAAATCTCATTCCCCAGTTTTTCCTTACGGTTTTGATCAGCCTTGTTAGCCCCAACTAGCAATGCTGCTTTGGCCACCTGAACCTTTAAACAGTTGTTGATGATTGTTTTAAACAAATCTCCGAAGGATAAAGTTGTTCATACAGAGCAAAGTCAGGTCAAATAAAGACATGTTCTGAAAATGGAGCTTTCCAGTGAGTTTCCAGACTACATCAAATAGGGACAATTCTTTAGGAGTGGGTTTTTGGGAAGCTCGAAACAATTCTTCCTCTTCCAGTGTCTGCCAAGCAGCTAATCTTCAAAACTATCATAGTTGCAAGCCACAATGGAGTCAGGAGTTAGGGGGACAGGATTAGGGCAAGTTGAATGTCACAAAGCTCATTGTTCTTACCAAAAGTCAGTACTTTTTTTTTTAATAAACTCTCCTTATATTGTTGCAAGCTTTTAATTTCTAGAGTCCTGAAAAAGATTGACAGTTTTTGTCACTGTTCTCATTGCTTTTATGAAGAGGCAAAATTTCAAAGAGCTTTATCCCACCATTCCAGAAGCTGGAATTCTGGAAACATTTTTATAGGAGAAAATCATGAATTCACACTAATACTTAAAATATCATATATTTGTGGAGAACCTGGGTGGCTCAGTCAGTTAAGCAGCTATCCCTTCTATCCAATATGCTCATCTTCCAAGCAAAGCCATTTTTTAAAGTGTTATAGTTTATTCTTGAATTGTTGTTTTTTACCATTAATACAAGAAAATATGTGGGTGGGCGCCTGGGTGGCTCAGTCGTTAAGCATCTGCCTTCGGCTCAGGTCATGATCCCAGGGTCCTGGGATCGAGTCCCACATCGGGCTCCCTGCTTGGCAGGAAGCCTGCTTCTCCCTCTCCCACTCCCCCTGCTTGTGTTCCTGTTCTCGCTATCTCTCTCTGTGTCAAATAAATAAAATCTTTAAAAAATAAAAGAAAATATGTGGGTATATATTTTGGCATCTAGGAAGGTTTATATTTTTGTTCTAATCATCACCTTTATACTTTTACTTAGTATCCTTAGAGCTCTTTTTTTTTTACCATTGTCTATTGGTTTTTACCATAAGCAATACTGAAATTACCTAAGTTCTTCTTTCTCTTCCTTTCTTCTCCTTCAGCATCTAATGTGAAGTAATACTGTTTTACTCCCAGGTAATACCTATAAGGCGACCAGTGAGCTTAATCTGTTTTTCATATACTCACCCTATTCTTACCCTAGTTTCTGATAGCTGCACTCTAATACTATCAGAACACATGGCTATCACACATCAGACTTGCACATATACCTTTAAAATCTTCATTTACATTTAGCTCCATACACAGACACTTAATGCTTACCTCTAGTATTTATGTCATTGTCCCTCCATCATTTTGTTGTCTGAAAACTGTTCTTTAGTAGTTTCCTCAGGAAATGTCTTTAAAATAGTATTTCCTAAATTCTCACCTCTAAAATAATTTTCCTGAACACTTTAAAACTGAATGACAGTGTGATTTAGGTAGAGTCTTTGGCTCATGTTTTATTTTCCCTGCTGACATAAAACAATGCTGTCAGAAAATGTGATGATAATTTAAGCCTTTAAGAATTATCTTAGTCCAGGGGGGAGGAGCAAGATGGCGGAGGAGTAGGAGACCTGGATTTCGTCTGGTCCCAGGAATTCAGCTGGATAGGGATCAAGCCATGCTGAACACCTACAAACTCAACAGGAGATCAAAGAAAACAATAGCAGCAACTCTCTGAACAGAAAAGCGACCACTTTCTGGAAAGTAGGACATTCGGAGAAGTGAATCCGAGGTGATATTCAGGAAGAAAGATGGCAGGGGAGGAGGCCTCCTTCGGCCGCTTCTGGCAAGTGATAGAGCAGCAGAGCACAAAATCGGCACTTTTAGAAGTCGGCTCCACTGAAGGACGTCGCTCCAGTGGCTAAGCGGGGGATGGAACCTTTGCTGGGACAGTGTGGTCTCAGGACCCTTGGGGTCACAGGAAGACCAGGGGTGCCTGAGTGCAACAGAGCTCTCAGGTATCGGAGCAGGGAAGCCAGCTGCAGAGACAGAGCCAAAGACTGGGCTCTCAGCTTGGGGTTGCCATAAACCATGATCTGCCGCACAGTCGGGCCACTACTCTTCCAGCAGGAAACTACAAGTGGCAGATCCAGGGAGACTCCCCTTCCTCCCCCGAGAGGAGCGGCGTGGGTGCGGAGAGGGATCTGCTGGGTTTGGAGACTCCACATGGGGTCAGGTGCCAGACATAGAGATGCTCGGTCACACGCCGGGTGCGCACAGAGTGCAGACGGAGACCAGGGAGACGGGAGTGATTGACTGCTTTTCTTTGGGGGCACACTGAGGAGTGGGGCCCCGAGTTCTCGGCTCCTCCGGGGAGGAGATTGGGAGGCCGCCATTTTCACTTTTGTCCTCCAAAGCTGGACGGAAAGCTTGCAGGGAACAAAAGCTCCCGAGAGCAAACCTGAGCAGATTACTTAGCCCGACCCGGCAAAGGCGGGGCAATTCCACCTCTGGCAAAGACATTTAGGAACCACGGCAATAAGCCCCTCCCCCAGAAGATTAGCAAGAACAGCCCTCCAAGACCAAGTTTACCAATCAATGAGAGCAGCAGAACTCGAGCGCTAGGGGAATACTGCACATAGAATTCATGGCTTTTTCCCCATGATTCTATAGTCTTTCAAAGTAATTTTTTTTAACTTTTTTTTTTTTACTTTTTCTTTTTCCCTTTTTCAACCAACATCTTATCAATCCCTTTTTTAAAAAAAATCTTTTTTATTTTTCATTTTTAGAGTCATATTCTATCCCTTCATAGTAGTTACCCTTATTTTTGGT
>NW_027710320.1:0-332 GCF_054177405.1 Leptonychotes weddellii | reverse complement strand
TTATGCACAAACAATGAATCATGGAACACTACATCTAAAACTAATGATGTAATGTATGGGGATTAACATAACAATAAAAAAATAAAAAAAAAAGACAGAGTGCTTATGTCATATTGTTTCTCTTGTTTTGAAATTAATACGTGGTCGAGATAGGAAGTTTGGAAATTACAAAGAATACATTTTTTAAGAAGAGTAAAATTTCACCATCCAAAAGATTGCCATTGTTAACATTTCCTGTCTTGTGTCCTGGGTCCTGATGTAACTATGTATATTTGTGCATATTTTTTACAAAGTTGAGCTCATACTGTTCCTACCCTTTGGTAACTTTTTTT
>NW_027710319.1:0-332 GCF_054177405.1 Leptonychotes weddellii | reverse complement strand
GAGATGCAACCCTCCTCGTATTAGTCATCTCCCTTCACCCCACCTCCCGCTGGCCCCCCAGCCCCAGCCCCCACCCTGCAAGATGGAGAGCATGGCTTTAAGAATGAGACATCAAATCTCATGTCAAAGGCCGCCAGCTCCTGGAAGGGCTTTGGGATCCCCGGAGGAAAGAGCAGGTTGCCCTGGGCCCCTCTCCCCTCGGTGTGTCATCACTAATTCCTGCCCCATTGTGTTGGACACTGTGCTGTGTCATAGGCCAATTGCCCTGCACCCATGCTTGCTCCTTCAGCAGGGAGCGTGATCTCTTTCTCTTTATGTCCATCTGTTCATTT
>NW_027710318.1:0-332 GCF_054177405.1 Leptonychotes weddellii | reverse complement strand
CTTGGAAATGAGAACTCAGAGTATGAAGGAAAAACATATGTATCCATCGGCTTCTCTCCTCCACTGGTCCGGGTGATGTTTTGGTCATTGACTTGCCCGTGCCTCCCGTGGCTAGCAGGTGGCACGTGCCTATGGTTAACAGGTGACATGGCTGCTCTCACCTTCAGGTCAGAGAAGTCCCGGCACAGGGAGGGGGCAGGTATGTGATGTACACCTGGGCAGAGAGAGCAGACGACCCCCGGGAGAACGTGTCACCGTCCATGCAACCCAAGGAGGCAGGCGCGGCGGTCGCGGACCTTCTGGGGACAGGATTGCAAAGCAGAGAAGCTCTG
>NW_027710317.1:0-332 GCF_054177405.1 Leptonychotes weddellii | reverse complement strand
GGGGCGCCTGGGTGGCTCAGTCGTTAAGCGTCTGCCTTCGGCTCAGGTCATGATCCCAGGGTCCTGGGATTGAGTCCCGCATCGGGCTCCCTCCTCGGCGGGAAGCCTGCTCTCCCTCTCCCACTCCCGCTGCTTGTGTTCCTGCTCTCACTATCTCTGTCTCTGTCAAATAAATAAATAAAATCTTTAAAAAAAAAAAATATAGCAAGTACTCAGTAAATATTTGTTTACCACATAAATGAATAAATTATCCAATGAGTCCCTCATTTAAATTTAGGGTAAAAAGTAGTAAACTACTTTTCCAAAGTTTAAAGTCATATATTATTATTATT
>NW_027710316.1:0-332 GCF_054177405.1 Leptonychotes weddellii | reverse complement strand
CTTTTCTCTGGGGGCTCACTGAGGAGTGGGGCCCAGAATTCTCGGCTCCTCCAGGGCAGAGATTGGGAGGCCGCCATTTTCACTTTCAGCTTCCAAAGCTGTACGGAAAGCTTACAGGGAACAAAAGCTCCCGAGAGCAAACCCAAGCAGATAACTTAGCCCGGACTCGTCAAGGGTAGGGCAATTCCGCCTCCACCAAAGACATTTGGGAACCACGGCAACAGGCCCCTCCCCCAGAAGATCAGCGAGAACAGTCAGCCAAGACCAAGTTTACCGATCAATGAGAATGGCAGAACTCCAGCACTAGGGGAATACCGCACATAGAATTCATG
>NW_027710315.1:0-332 GCF_054177405.1 Leptonychotes weddellii | reverse complement strand
GCTAAATGTGCCTTCTTCCCCTGCAGAGAGGGCTCCCTCCCGGACGAAGAGGGGAGGAAAGATAATGTCACAGTTTCTGAGGAAGTTGGGCTGTTTTCATCAGTATTAACACATTTTAACTACTTATTCCTAAAGCTGTTTTTTGTTTTTTTAAGTTGGGCGTGGAGTCCAATGCGGGGCTTGAACTCATGACCCTGAGATCAAGATCAGAGCTGAGCTCAAGAGTCAGACGCTTAACCGGCTGAGCCACCCAGGCGTCCCTACTTATTCCTAAGGTTTTTAAAAAGCAAAAGTTGTTTGTGTTTATCGTTGTCAGTGCAAGTCAGTATTTT
>NW_027710314.1:0-332 GCF_054177405.1 Leptonychotes weddellii | reverse complement strand
GAATGATTTTAATCTCTCATCCCTTCGGCCCATACATTTTAAGTACCTCATAGGATTACAGGGTCACTATCATGACCTTATCCACTTACTGAAGCACAATGACAGTACTGGTCAGTTATTGCAACAGTAGAGGAAAACGACAATGCCAGTGTTCCAGCGTCTATGTCATGGATGAATACCAGCATTAAAAAAAAAAAAGTAAGTGTTTAAAAAGTCAAGAAAAAAATCAGTGATAATAAATCTTAAATTTCAAATGGAAGAAAATAATAAACATATTAGAAAATACCCATCTGGGGCGCCTGGGTGGCTCAGTTGGTTAAGCGACTGCCTTC
>NW_027710313.1:0-332 GCF_054177405.1 Leptonychotes weddellii | reverse complement strand
TAGCCTTGTACTCCCATTAAATTCAGGGCGCCTGTGTGTGTCTTCCTCTCTGTAGTGTCAAGTCCTCAAGGACAGAGGTCCGAGAGGTCACGGTCTGGTCCTCTTGACATCTACCACAATGCCTGGCACGTACTAAGTATTCATTAATTTGGTGTTCATATATTAAATTTTAAAAAAATAGGTGTGTGTGTGTGTGTGTATGTTCACATGTGCTTTGGGTGATATGGCCCTTGCTTAGTGAGATGACAATGAGAATGGAAAAGAAGAGAAATCTTTTATTTTATTTTATTTTATTATGTTAGTCACCATACATTACATCATTAGTTTTTGAT
>NW_027710312.1:0-332 GCF_054177405.1 Leptonychotes weddellii | reverse complement strand
GACAGGTTGCCCTAGCTGTCCCCCTGGGATAGGCCCCGAGCTGGCTAGGGAGGAACACAGAGCCAGGGTCTGTGCAAACAACTGATGGCCTGAGCATCCCAGAGCCAGGTGAGAAGAGACAGGGAACCGGCTCGACAGGGTACAGCTGCCTAGAACAGTGGTTCTCAGTCAGGGGTGATCTTGTACCCTTCTCCCAGGCATTCGGCAATGTCTGGAGACATCCTTGTGGGGGGTGCCAACTGGGATCTAGTGGGTAGAAGCCAAGAATGCTGCTAAACATCCTTCAGTACAAGGACAGACCACCACCACCACCCCCAACAGAGAATTATGTG
>NW_027710311.1:0-332 GCF_054177405.1 Leptonychotes weddellii | reverse complement strand
CCTGGGTGGCTCAGTTGGTTAAGCGACTGCCTTCAGCTCAGGTCATGATCCTGGAGTCCCGGGATCGAGTCCCGCATCGGGCTCCCTGCTCAGCAGGGAGTCTGCTTCTCCCTCTGGCCCTCCCCCTCTCATGCTCTCTCTCTCTCTCTCATTCTCGCTCTCAAATAAATAAATAAAATCTTAAAAAAAAAAAAAAAAAGAGGCCTTTCCCAAGTACCCCAGTCTAGGTTATTAGATGCCCCTTTCATGTGTGCTTTTCTAGACCCTATACATGTCCTGCTGTGGCACGTACCAAATTGTGTTACAAAAGCACGTTTACTCCTTTACATCTG
>NW_027710310.1:0-5874 GCF_054177405.1 Leptonychotes weddellii | reverse complement strand
TTTTTTTAAAGATTTTATTTATTTATTTGAGACAGAGAGAATGAGAGAGACAGAGAGCACATGAGAGGGGGGAGGGTCAGAGGGAGAAGCAGGCTCCCTGCCGAGCAGAGAGCCCGATGCGGGACTCGATCCAGGGACTCCAGGATCATGACCTGAGCCGAAGGCAGTCGCCTAACCAACTGAGCCACCCAGGCGCCCCTATTGCGTACATCTTTAACTATCAGGCTTTCTTCTTTTAAAAAGGTTCTATCACACCACTCTTTCTTGAAAATCTGTACTCTCTCACTATTGTTTACATAAAGGTTAAGTTCTCTTATAGTGTCTCTCTTAAAGCGGAGTACATGGACCATCTGCATCAGTATTTTCCATGTGTGATTATTAAAAATACAAATTCTTAGACAACATTAAGAACCTACTGCACCAGAATTTCTGGGGGATGGAGGCCAGGGAAGATACATTTTAACTGCTTCCTCGTTGATTCTTTTGCATAATGAAATTTGGGGAAACTGTCCTAAACTGACTTAAACCTGCCTGATCTGGCCCTGAATGAGGTCTGGACTGACCATGCAGTGTGTGTGCTCCACACCCTCAGGCCTCCTTGGCTATGGTGCCCCCATCACCCAGATTCCTGCTCCAAAACAAATGTTACAGGTAAAGAAAAAAAATTAATGAACGGCATCAGGGATAGAAGGTCAGTAGTTGTGACTGTCTATGTGACTTAAAACTGTAAAAATGAGCATATAAAGTGACTTAAAAACTTACACAGTTGGGCCTTTTCTGGATAAGTACCCAGCAGGTGTTGGATATTTAAAGATGAAGGAAAGAAACGGTTGCAGGTGGCTGACATCAAGAGGGAAGAGTTCAATCGACAATACGTGACGAGTCAGGAAGTCATGACTGTGACTCAAGAGAAAGCCGAAACAGCAGGAAATAATAGTGCTGACGACAGTAACAATGGTGACAAGGGGAAGATGATCCCATAGTGTCTGCATTTGTTCTGGTTATGCTCCTTCCAGATGTGCTGCTCCATGGCCATGACAATGGAAGGCCAACCAGGGATGGGCTGAGTTTTGCAGGAGAGGGTCTGATGACTCGGGCTGGGATGTGTGGGGACGAAGAAATGGAAGGAAGAGAGGCAGTTGGGAGGGCGTAAGAGAGAGGAAAAAGGAAGGCAAGGAGGGAGAGAGGGAAGGAGGATGAAAGGAGGAGGGTGGGGTAGGGCTTCATGAGGATGTGTGTTTGGTAGTGACTACATGTGAACTTGGGAATGGAATATAACTGTTTATCAGTATCATGTCACTGGGGGAGTTTCGGGGCTGCCCCACATACAGCCATCACCCAGTAGTGACCCACTCAGTGCCATTCATCCGAAGTGCCCACCATGTTGGTGAGGGCGCAGATGGCAGCCCTGTAAAGGGCATATATTGGTATTACCATGTACCATGTTGGCGTACCATGGTCATTGTAACTCAAAACAGTGTGTTTCTTTACATCATTCTCTTTATACCCTCGTGTTCATCACACTTTTTGTGATTTTGCTCCTGTTTAACATGTCGCTACACCTGTCTTCTACTTATTGAAGCATCAAAGTATCTAGCAATCATTTACATCTATCACTGCGCAATTCTTAGAAGATTTTATACAAAACATCCCAAACCATGCACATCTTTTGCTTAGGGAAATATACATGTGCAATAGGTTCCTGGAACAAATAAATTCCAAATCAGGGATGCATTGAGGGTAAGAAGAGGGAGATCATGACTATGGGGGAGAATACAAGGAAACTCAACTATATTGATGTTTTGGCAGTCATTTACTTCCTTTTATACATGTATGTTTTGTTTATTATTCTTTATGGCTTTTTAAATGTCTTATTTTATAACAAATATAAAGGTAAAATAAATATAAAAGAGTAATTAAATTACTCTGACAATCCGAATTTCAATTTTGGCATTACCATTTAGTAGGTATGTACGAATTCTCATTTAACTAATTTAGATAATTCTGTTTACCTATAATATGGGGTTAATAACAAACATTTTCACTTAGAATAAGGATTGAAAAAAACCTGGTATATGCCAAGTGCCTGACATAGAGTTTGGTAGGTGATTAGAGTTTCATAAATGATAGTTATTATTATTATCATGAGAAATCACAGAAATTGAAAAAAAACAGCATTTACACAGTTGAAAATGATGATTAAATTGGTTTAGAGGCAAACTCAATAATGAAGCATCATGAAATCCATTTGAAATATCTTGAAAAAATTGAAGAAGCTATAAAATCTATATTTTTCTTGGAAGTAAAATGGAAATTTCTTTCCTTTTCATTTCATTACTAAGACTTTTTAAAAAAAAGTAATATTAAGCTTAACACTAAGCATGAAGAAACTCAGATCAATGAATTAGGACATAGATATAGTGTGTGATGTTTGAGAAAATTTTTACTTTTATTAATTTATTCAGTAGGCTTTACTGTATTTCCATCTTATTGCTTATGGAAAATTCTGTGTAAGTTTTATGTGTTATAAATATTTTCACTAATATTAAAAACAAATAAAATCGATATTCTATCTAGGTCAAATAGAGAAAAAAAATTCTGTAAACCTCTACATACTGTTTCCCAACAATACTTCTCCCACCATAGAAAGTAGACACATCAGTTGTTACTATCCTGTTGTGTGAGACCAAGACGTGTCAGACCAGTTACAACCATTAGAGAGGAACAATCCATGGACACTTGTTGAAGAAAAAATAGGTTCTTCAGAACTTAAACTGCTCTTATCCATAGTACTTATGAGCTCAGACTTGAGCAGATGTCTGGGTGCAAGTCCCAACTGTCTCTTACTAGCTACTTGTCCCTGGGCAAGTTACTTCTTCACCTCTCTGTACCTTATGTACCTCATCTTCAAAAAGAGATAAAAATGATTCTTACCTAATAGGGTTCTCATTAGAATATAAGTGTTCAGTAAATAAACTTAAGAGCTCCTACATCAAGAAAAAGTGATTGTCAAGGTAATCTGGAGAAGTGGATGAGAAATACAATCCGGGCTGATTTCTGGAAACCAGTAGAGATTAAAGGATATTAGAACGTGTTCAATAACTGCAAATTATTTTTTACGACTTTCACCAACCTAGACTTCAACTTTAACATTTTAGCATCTATGATTAGGTTTCATTAGCAAAGTCAATCTTATAAGAGTCATCCATCGTTATTGGAGGAAATTTGAGACGATTTTCTCAGAAAAACATTCCGCTAATGCTGGCTTCCAGAGACATGTGGTCATGGGCAAGTAACTGAGCTATTTCCCATCTTACTTTCCTTACACTTAGAATGAAAACATTAGACTGTTATACTAAGATTATCTCTAGATTTTCACCCAGTTGTTTTTTTAAGATTTATTTATTTATTTATCTATTTATTTATTTATTTAGAGAGTGAGCAGGGGGAGGGGCAAAGGGAAAGGGAGAGAGAGAATCTCAAGCAGACTCCCTGCGGATTGTGGAACAGTATTCTGGACTTGATCCCAAGACCCTGAAATCATGACCTGAGCCAAAATCAAGAGTCCTATGCTCAACCAACTAAGCCACCCAGGCACCCCAAGTTCTAATTTTTATAATTTAGTTTGTATGTTAGAAAACATACCTAGTGGAAATTATAAATTTGGGAAATGTTTTATTAGTATCTAGAGGGCTGCAACTTAACGGAATGCAAACAATGGGTGCATGATTGTTTTCAAGTGCACAGTTACTAGCTTCCTGAGAGTTGACAAAGCAGTCAGAGTGAGGTAGTAGGTCTCTAAACCACAAGGCCTATTGACTGTCTCACTTCCTGGATGGACACAGGTGTGTCAGCATCCCAGTCAGATGCAAGGGTGCCTGGTTAGGAAAGCAATGATCAGGTCAGCCCCAAGTCCATGGCCATGGCAACGGTGAGAGGGATGCCCTAGTGAAGTGCTAAGGGCAAAGCTTAACCTGCATGGCTTTCCACACTCTCCGACATGCAAACCTACTTTTTAATGTGTGAAAAGGAAATACAAACACATCCTTTTAATTATCATATACAAGTTATGTATCTCTTTCCCCTGTAAATTATTTAAATACCGGTGAGGATTAAGAAAGTGAATTAATTAGAAGAGAGCAAATTTTTCCATCTGAACAGGAAGACTGATTGATAGGAAATACTGATGCAAGCATTTGTTTTTCTGAAGACTGAGGCAAGCAGTGTTTGCTCTGCTGGTTGGGTGGTTATCAAGAAACCCAAGTGGAGCAGAGGCTGCTGCTGCCATCTGTTTTCTTAGTCCTTTACCTGAAGCCCTGGGTCCTTACTCACTTCTTTTCCCCCTTACCATTCCCCAGTCACGAAAATAGAAATACATTGGAGATAGGGAGAGAACAGGACAGCAAAAAGAAAATTCATCTTTGAAATCAGACTAATTTTTTCTTTCTTTTTTTTTTTTCCAAGAGCGGCAGAGGGAGAAGGAGGGAGGGAATCTCAAGCAGTCTTCCCCCTGAGCTTGGAGCCCCAACACGGGGCTCAATCTCATGACCCTGAGACAATGACCTGAGCTGAAATCAAGAGTTGGACGCTCAACTGACTGAGCCACCTAGGCACCTCATTTTTTTAAGTCAGACTAACTTTTTCCATCCAAAATCTACTACTTAGTCGGTGTGATGTGGAGCCAGTTATTTAACTCAATGTCTTCAATCATAAAAACAGTTATCTTAGAGGGTCTTTGAAAGAGATTAAGTGAAGTAGCATTCACCAGGTGCTTAGCACATACCCAACACAAATGATGACTCAAGAAATGCCAGTTACCCCCTGGAAGAAAAATAACAGTTAATAAAAAGACCTCATATTTTATATTGCCTGAGATACTAAGACAGGATAAAACATTCTGTGACTGGCATGGGAGAGATTTAGGATCTTCTATAAACTATCCTCAGAGACACAGTAAGTGATGGGCTGCTCAAATCAGTAGACAAGTGAAAAAGCCAGCACTTAACAAAGGATTTACTGACTCAGAAAACAGTCATCTTGCAATACAAAATAATTAAATACATAAGTGAACAACCCCAATTCCAAATAGGAAAACGAACAGGGATTTATTAAATTAAATTAAAGCCAGAGGATTACTATTTCCCCAAAAGTTTGCTTGAGTAAAATCTATGAATTCCTACTGAAGCTACAAAGAGATATTATATTATCTATCTATCATCTATCTATCTATCTATCATCTATCTATCTATCATCATCATCTATCTATTATCTATTATCTATCTATCTATCTATCTATCTATCTATCTATCATCTATCTATCTATCATCTGTCTATCTCTCCTGTGTATTCATTCAAAGGACGGACCATGATGATGAAAACACAGCTCTCTATCTTTGGAATCACCACTGCTACAATCTAAGCTTATCTATGTTAGAAGTTTAAAATTCTGAAATTACAAATCTTATTTTCAAATGGTCATTTAAGACATGCTAATGCTTAGGAGGGAGAGCTCTTGCATTACATCCAATATCTGTGGCCCTTTACTGTTATGCAGTTGGTCCATGTGTTTGTGTCTTGCCTCCCTAAAAACTATAAGTTTCTGGAGAAGAGGGTTCATTTATCATGCCACTTTATTACTGACCAGGTTCATGCCATGGTACCCCAAATCATGGCACCTTGGCATATTTCAGTATCTTATGCTGAAGGAAGTTTAAAAATGACAGAAGCATACAGCATCAGGGAAATCCAAATCAAAACCTCAATGAGATACCACCTCACACCAGTCAGAATGGCTAAAATTAACAAGTCAGGAGATGACAGATGTTGGCGGGGATGCGGAGAAAGGGGAACCCTCCCACACTGTTGGTGGGAATG
>NW_027710309.1:0-332 GCF_054177405.1 Leptonychotes weddellii | reverse complement strand
CTGCTTCTCCCTCTGACCCTCCCTCCTCTCATGTGCTCTCTCTCTCTCATTCTCACTCTCTCAAATAAGTAAAATCTTTAAAAAATAAAAAAGATTTTATTTATTTGAGAGAGAGAGAGAGAACATGAGAGGGGGGAGGGTCAGAGGGAGAAGCAGAGTCCCCGCTGAGCAGGGAGCCCGATGCGGGACTCGATCCCGGGACTCCAGGATCATGACCTGAGCCGAAGGTAGTCGCTTAACCGACTGAGCCACCCAGGCGCCCAATAAATAAAATCTTAAAAAAAAAAAAAAAAAAAAGATGCATTAATGCAGCTGCTTCTAACCATTGGTTT
>NW_027710308.1:0-332 GCF_054177405.1 Leptonychotes weddellii | reverse complement strand
TAGAAATTATAAAGAATGGGAGCTGCACTCATAATTTGCACTCAAAGCACTCATAATTTGCACAATAGGGACATTTAAACACTCAGTGAGACTGAGCAATAAACACATTTCTCGCTCAAATATAACGGAGGTCATTGGAGGGAGAGATGAACCATGAGAGACTATGGACCTGAGAAACAAACAGGGTTTTAGAGGGGAGGGGGGAGGGGGGATTGGTTAGCCCGGTGATGGGTATTAAGGAGGGCACGTACTGCATGGAGCACTGGGTGTTATACGAAAACAATGGATCGTGGATCACTACATCAAAAACTAATGATGTATTGTATGGTGAC
>NW_027710307.1:0-332 GCF_054177405.1 Leptonychotes weddellii | reverse complement strand
GCGAGCCAGCCGGGGGAGGGGGCGCGCAGCGAGCCGGACCTCCCGGCCCCCAGGCAAAGGACCCAAGCAGGGCCAACTTTTCAAACTGTCGGGGAGAACCTCCCCCTAAAGCCCCAGACCGCGCATGCGCTCTCCCCGTACCCCCCCGCTCCGAAGAACCCCCGGCCTCATTATCATACATTTACATAGCGGGTTCCCGGGGCACGATGGGAAAGGCCCAAAATGGCGCGCCGGAAGGAGTCCCGGGGGGCCGGGGCGGCGGGGAGGCGGGGCTGGAGCAGCGCGGGAAAGTGGCAGTGCAGAGGCGAAAGCGAGGGTGTGTGGGGCGCCGT
>NW_027710306.1:0-332 GCF_054177405.1 Leptonychotes weddellii | reverse complement strand
GCACTGGATGTTATATGAAAACAATGAATCATGGATCACCACATCAAAAACTAATGATGCATTGTATGGTGACTAACATAACATAAAAGAAAAGTAAATTAAAAATAAATAAATAAATACTCGACTGTATGTTAAAAAAAAAAAAAGAATGGAGGAAACACGATTGTTAGAAGGGCTCCTTATGTTCTTCAGAAGCTACTCCATCAATATAGACCTAAGAGTAGCACCTTGTCCCTGTTTCTATTAGAGGCCATTGCATTGCCTTCTTTTTGTGTGTGTGTCTCTTTCCTGCTAGACTGTGAGCTCTATGAGGGCAGTGACTGTTTCTTATT
>NW_027710305.1:0-332 GCF_054177405.1 Leptonychotes weddellii | reverse complement strand
AGGCAGGGAGTCCAGGTGGGGCCAGCAGTCGCCATGAGTCGAGAGCCGGGAGTTCTGGGAGGCCAACAAGTCTCACAGAGAGAGAGCTCTGGAAATCTGCAGTGAGTCTGCCTGGAGTCTTCAGCCAAGTACTGATCAGAGCATGCCTCTGAGCAAACTGCTAGAGGTCAGGACAGAACTCCAACAGAGCAGGAGCTCCGACAGTTGCTAGAACAATTCAAGTTCCTACCCACCAGAGTGGAAAACCCTCATAACCCACAGGGCGTTGGGTAGCGGTCCTCAGAAGGGCTTCAGTGGTGGGGGACAGCTGGCCCCACACTAAAGTCTGCTCT
>NW_027710304.1:0-332 GCF_054177405.1 Leptonychotes weddellii | reverse complement strand
TGTACATGGAACTTTTGTTTTTACATTACATTCTGTCACAGGCATTTTTCTAGGTTATTCTAGGTTATTCTCTTGCAGGCTTTCTGTCCATTTTCAGAAATTTTTTGATTGTGATAAAATACACATAACATGGTATTTTCCATTTGAACCACTTTTAAGGGTGCCGTTTAGTTAAATACATTGACATTGTGGTTCACTCCATCTCCAGAACTCTTCATCTTGCAAAACTAAAACTCTGTACCCATTAAACAGCTCCTCATTCCTCCCTGACCCTAGCCCCTGGAAAGCACCATTATACTTCCTGTCTCTCTGAATTGAACGACTGAGGGTAC
>NW_027710303.1:0-332 GCF_054177405.1 Leptonychotes weddellii | reverse complement strand
TTCCCTATGATTGCTTTCATAGATGCATTTCTGGAACAAGCCGTGTCGTATCAACAGTTTGTGGACAACCCGGCTCTCATTGATGACCCCAATCTTGTGGTGAAGATCGGGAATAAGTAGGTTCCTCTTGAAAGTCATTTTGACTGCCTCAGGGTACTGTTTGCATTTCAGTTTTTCAAAAGCAGAGACCCAGACAGTAAACCTTAGAAATATGTAACATGAAGTCTTTGTTGAAATTTATTATTATCTCTTCACTCTTGGCAAATTACCGTGTTGTTATATAGTTGGTAGGTTGGTGTAACTGTCAGTCTTGTGGGTTTTAATATTCATCT
>NW_027710302.1:0-332 GCF_054177405.1 Leptonychotes weddellii | reverse complement strand
TTCATGTAGTGCTTAATATTATGTGCCAGGCTCAAACAAATTACTGATACATGAGTGGTTCTTAACTCTATCCTGTGACTAGTTTTGTAGAACTAAATTGTTTTTTTTTTATTCTTATGTTAATCCCCTACATTACATCATTAGTTTTAGATGTAGTGTTCCATGATTCGTTGTTTGTGCATAACACCCAGTGCTCCATGCAGAACGTGCCCTCTTTAATACCCATCACCAGGCTAACCCATCCTTCCACCCCCTCCCCTCTAGAACATTCAGTTTGTTTTTCAGAGTCCATCATCTCTCATGGTTCATCTACCCCTCCCGATTTCCCCTGC
>NW_027710301.1:0-332 GCF_054177405.1 Leptonychotes weddellii | reverse complement strand
GACTCCAGGATCATGACCTGAGCCAAAGGCAGTCGTCCAACCAACTGAGCCACCCAGGCACCCTCTACTTTTCTTTCTTAATCAGTTTCTTAGAAGAAAGTCATTGTGCTGTAGAACCAGGACCATACTTGGAATCAGCAAACTTGGTTTTAAATATCTGCTCTGAGAAAGTTTGCTCATCTCCCCAATTTCAGTTTCTTCAAATTAATCTGTTGTAGAAGATTTGAAATGAGTAAGTGAGGGCTTGGCATGGAGCCTGCCACACTGCGAATACTCTGATTCCAGTGACCCCCAATCGACTTTCAAAACAGGGAAGAACCTTCTGTTATGTT
>NW_027710300.1:0-5875 GCF_054177405.1 Leptonychotes weddellii | reverse complement strand
GGACCCACTTCTCCCCAGCCACCAGGACCTTCCCCCCACAGGCTCCCAAACCCCTTCATCTCCTCCCCCTCTGCCCCTGGAGACCCTGCCATCCTCATGTTCCACTCTGGCTTCCTCAACACCCAACCTGAGTCCCTGTGACTTCAGCCTTTGGCCTCCATTGCCCAGACATCTGGGTGAAGATGACAGCCTTCCCGGTATGTTGATGGCGGGGGGCCCCCAGGATCAGGCTCTGGACCCCCTTCCAAAGAGCCAGCTCAGTGGAGTAACCTGAGGAGGGCAGGCCTCAGCACAAAGGCTTCCTCCCCACCCTTGAGCTCCTGGCCCTTCCCAGGCAGCTTATCTCCCACCTGTGCCCGCAACCTCAGCCTTTTCTCACCCAGGTAAGAGTCCCTCATGTCCACATTCTCTTGAGACATGTTGATGAAAGTGGGGCTCATATTTGGGGGGTACAGGAAGGCACCTCCAGACCAGCTGAAGCTCCCCACAGCCCCCAGAACTGGTCCATCCTGGGAGGAAAAGATTCCAGGGCTGAGCAGGCCTTAGCCAAAAGAAGACAGCCTATTCCAAAGCAATGCCTGCCACCGACTCTGCTCATTATTTGGAATTCTCTTCCTCCACTCACTTATCTAACACCTTTCCTTACCTTCCCTCCTCCCACTCCTCCCTCCTCCTACATCAATGGCCTGAAAGGGACCCCACTCACAGGTGTGAACACAGCGCTGAAGCCCTCCTGGGACATCTCCAATTCAAAGGAACTACTGCTTATGGTCTGCGTACCTGGGGGAAAGCATGACACCTGGGTTCCAGAGGGAAAGATAGGCTTTGCCAAGTCTGAGAAGGACACCTCAGCTTTAGAGGATCTAATGTTGGAGATTAATACCCAAAGGGATGTGTTGGTGCCCATGGCATGGGGGCCAGATTCAAGAAGGGAAAGCATTTATGGGTGAGGGTTTCTGAAGTGAATACTTTCATCTGTAACTTACCCTCAATGGCAAAGATCTTCTCTTTCAGTTGGTTTTGAATGTCTCTCAAAGCATCAAAATTCTCCACTTTAAAAATGTACTCATGGGAGGGCTTCGATGCAATGTCATTTAATTCTTTCCAAGAATGTTTCTTTTGAAAAGCCAATCCCACCTGTCCCCAGTAAAGACCAACTCAGTGAAAACAATCATAAATCTAATATGCCTAGCAAATGTTGGATGCTGATATCCTCCAATAACCCCACAAGGTCAATATTATTACACTCAGTGTACAGATAATAAAAATGAAGCTCAGACAGCATCAAGGAGTTTAGGGAAAAGGATCAAGGTCCCCAGACTGGAACACAACTTTCATCCTGAAGGTAGTAGAAGCTGAGAGATCTGGGGGTTTTGCCCTAGAAAGGGAAGTTGCCTTAAGAGGAAGCAAGGGGAGGAAGTGGTGGCAAGGCATGTCCACATCCTACCCCAACTGCATAACGGATGATACCCGCAGCTTCAGCCATAGGGATGACATCCTCATAACCCAGGGGGTCGCCTTTTTTTTGCCCGTCGGTGATGACAATGAGGATCTTGGAGGCATCTTTTCGGGCCCCTCTTGAGGTACTGAACAGTTGGTTTCTGTCAGAGAAGAGGATCCAGAGACCTATGAACAGACCTGCTGCTAGCCCTTGATGCCTTTTGAGAAGAAGGAGATGCCCCTTTCTCTTGGAGGCCCTGGCCCCACCCATAGGCCCCCACAGACCGAATCTCAGTCCCAACCTGTCCCTCTCTCATGGAGACTGATGAGGCCTAAAGGAAGACCCAGATGTTTTAGGGAAGGGCCTAGGAGAAGTCAGGACTCACGTGACTATTTGGATGGCTGTGGCTGTGTGAGTATACCCTCCCAGCTGGCGTACAGAATCCAACAGGACTAGCGGGTTTGAGCTGTATGTGAAGTCTTCGAAAGTGAAGTGCACCCGGAAATTGCTGGAAAACTGCATCAGGGAGAACTGGGAGAATTGCAGAGGGCTGGGAGCCAAGGCCACTTGACCAGAACCCTGGGCACTCTACCCACAAACCTCCCACAGGGGCCCTGCACACTTGCCTTCCCTCCCCCAAAGGCACACCTGGGTGCTAGGTCTCTGGAACTGATTCATCACAGCCTTCACGAAATTCAGCATCTTTGTAAAATCACGGAAGGAGATGCTGCTCGAGCCATCGATCAGGAACACGATATCGTGCTCTTGCCTTGGACACTCTGGGAAAAGAGGTGGCACCAGTCCTCCAAGGAACACTCCCAGAGCCTAGGACCCCAGCCTCCTGGCCATAAGAATTCACCGCCCCCTGACCCAGGGGCTTCCCCAATCCCTGCCTAAAACAGGGCCCTTTGGCCTCCTAAAGTCCTTAAAGAGGCTACATTTGTGACACAGCTGCTCACATCTGTGTAGCCAGCCTGGTTTATAAAAAAGTGAAGGTTTTTTCAGACAATTCAGATGGTAAGAAGCTGGGGGCCCCTCCTTCTACCTTGGCTGTCTGTGTCCCTTTCCCAAGCCTTACTCTACCTCTTCCCCCACATCTCCATGATCTAGCAATGAAAGGGGTCTGCTTCAGCCCCTGGCCAGAGTCTGTCCTCATTAGTCAGTGCCACACTGTACTTTTGTTAAATATTTTTAATGTCGCCCCTGGCAACAGCCACACACTGGCCCTATTCTGTTCTCAGCTTAAATATGGGCCCCTAGGCCCCTCCTGAGTGAATTCAGAATTGGTTAAAAAAAAGGAAGCTCTCCCAAATCTCCAAAAGGAGACCTCCCAGCTTCCCCTTTCTGTTCCAGAGGTTCTACCTGGGTGTTCTGAAGGGAGCCCAGGCTCCTATGGGTGAAGTCTAGAGTCTAGGAGGTAGTGGGAGGGCACTCCATTCAGTGGCCAGATGTCAGTCTCCCCAGGGGCCTGAGTGTAAATGTGAAACCAGGGAGGGGCTTAGGTCTGCCAAGGCTGGGCCTAAAAAGCTCACTGTTCTTACCTCCTTATCTCCCATCCTTATCAACACTAGGGAAACCAGGCCCTATGCCTCAACCCGCACACACAGACACACACACACACGCATACACATGTACATATATACATGTGTGCATATGCATGCGTGCATGTATGCACATATACATATGTATACATGTGTGCACACATACATTCGTGCATACATATTCACATATATATACACACATATACAGATGCATGCTTATATACACACATACTCATGTATACACTTGCATGCAAGTATACATGCAGACACATGCATGCACAGATATATGCATATGCACAGATATATGCATCCATACACACACACACACATACCGCTCAGACTGTCTGCACCCTCATCACCCATTCCTACAAAGCAATTGGTTATACCCCAGGTGTATTGGGTCAAAATAAATCCCCTTCTCCCTAAAAATAATAGCAGCTAGCATTAATTGAGCCATCACCACGTGCCATGCACTGTGCTAAACCCTGGCCATGGATCATCTTATGTCACTCTCAGGGTTGGGTGTGTCATTATCCCCATCTGACAGATGAAGAAACTGAGGCTCCAAAAGGGTAAGGTCATAGGAAAGTGGGACAGAGACAGGGCAAGGTGTAAAATCAGGCAGTGACTTCCCAGCCCACATTTGGTACCACTATCCCATCCAGGAATATTTTTTTCCAGATCTCTCTTTTTTTAGCCACTTTTGGCCCCACTGCACTCCCAGTCACAAGTGTGTGTGCTCCTCAAAGGAGCTAGCGGCCCCCAACACTCACCCTGCAGGGCAGCCGGGAGCCTCTGGGCTTGCCAGGAAGAGGAGCCCAGCAGGAAGCAGAAGCCAGTCAAGTACATGTTCTCCTGGCATGTATGGTGCACTGTGGGGCCACAGGCCTAGGGACAGAGGCGCCTGATGGGAGGGGCTGCTCCTGCTTCCATCCCACCCTCCTATCCCAGTACCTTCACCCTCCCCAAGACCCCTAGCCCCACCAGCCCCAGGTTCCCACTCCTTCCCTCAGGACAGCTCCACACCCAAGGCAACTCACCAGCAACTGAGAGGGGTTAGTGGAGGCTGCCAGGGACAGGCCCAGGGACATGTTCACAGCTTCTGGGGGAACTGAGGGGACAGATATGTGCATGGTTACCCTGAAGACAGAGGAAGCTGTATAAGATCTGGGCAGGGGTCACCCCAAGACAAGGAAATCTGACCAGTGAAGGGCTTTCAGGTCTTGATGGAGCCATGGGGGTACAGGGGTGTGATGGGCAGGGAGGCCATGAGGGGGTCAAGAAGCCTGTCTAAGGTTAAGGGTCTCAGACAGAGCTGGAGCTGGGAAGTGGGTCTTCTGTGCTTCCCAAAGTTCCCCAGAGCTTGGGAGTCTGGACCTGGGTCCCAAGGAGAGGCAGTGACTCACTCTGCAGGTGGATGGGCTCACACTTGCCCATGCTGTAGTCACACTGGTAGAGGCTGCCTGTTTGGTTGGCAGCCTTTATCTCCTGGGGGGCTCCAACCACCACCCTGGAGGGAGACAAAGAACACTGCAATTAAAAATGTAGACAGCAGAGCCAGACTGCCGCTTCACTTCTCTAATCCTCAGTTATCCCATCTACAAAGTGGAGATTAATAACAATGTAAGTTCCATATGGGAGGGATTTTTGTCTGTTTTGTTCTCTGGTGTGTGCCTGGCTCCTGAAACATTTAGTAGTAGGTGCTCAATAAATATTTGTTGAATGGTTGATACCTACGTACCTCATAAGGTTATTGTGAAGACTAAACCAATGCTCACCTAAAAATGCAAATCAAAACTACAATGAGATATCACCTCACACCAGTCAGAATGGCTAAAATCAACACAAGAAACAACAGGTGTTTATGAGGACATGGAGAAAAAGGAAACTTGTGCACAGTTGGTGGGAATGCAAACTGGGGTGGCCACTGTGGAAAAGAGTATGGAGGTTCCTCAAAAAGTTAAAAATAGAAATACCCTATGATCTAGCAATTGTACTACTGGGTATTTACCCAAATAATACAAAAATACTAATTTGAAGGGATACATGCACCCTGGTGTTTATAGCAACGTTATTTACAATAGCCAAGAGATGGAAGCAGCCAAAGTGTCCACCAATTGATGAATGGATAAAGAAGATGTGGTATTTAGAGAGAGGTATAGATAGAGATATTATTCAGCCACATAAAGAATGAAATCTTGCCATTTGCAATGACACAGATGGAGCTAGAGAATATTATGCTGAGTGAAATAAGTCAGTCAGAGAAAGACAAATACCATATGATTTAACTTATATGTGGAATTTAAGAAACAAAGCAAACAAACAAAGGGAAAGAGAGACCAACCAAGAAACAGACTCTTAATTATAGAGAACCAACCAATGGTTACCAGAGGAGAGGGGCGTAGGGGGATGGGTAAAATAAGCGATGGGGATTTAAGAGTGCATTTGTCATAATGAGCACCAGGTGATGTATGGAATTGTTGAATCACTATATTGTACACCTGAAACTAATATAACACTGTATGGTAACTATACTGGAATTTAAAATAAAATAAAAGAGATCAGTGCCCACATAAAGGGTGCTTGGCACAGTGCTGGGCACTTAGTCAGTGCCTGATAAATACTAGCTGTGATTATGGAGATGGCATGCCAGCACCTGCTTTTAGTCCAACTCTTCATAGCACTGGGGGAAGTGCCACACCAGACAGAGGATAAGAGGGTCCTGGGGAGGGGTGGGGTGGGAGGGATGGGGTGACTGGGTGATAGACACTGGGGAGGGTACGTGCTCTGTTAAGCGCTGTGAATTGTGCAGGACTGTTGAATCTCAGATCTGTACCTCTGAAACAAATAATGCAATATATGTTAAGAAAAAAAAGAAGAAGAAGAAGGTAGC
>NW_027710299.1:0-332 GCF_054177405.1 Leptonychotes weddellii | reverse complement strand
TTTTTTTTTTTTTTTTTTTTAGTGGGGTACAAATTTTGGAAGCCAAAATCTGGGAACTAGATTGTGATTGTTGTTTTGAGGGTGTTCCTTTCAGTGGGTAGAGCTGTGTCATCAGTAGCTTTTGTGATTGAATTCATATACTATTTCCAGTTCAAATGAAATATTACAGAGATTTCCCCTTTTATATACATATGTGTAGCTCTTTTCTTAGGCTGAAAATTTTGATTTCTTTTTTTTTAAAGATTTTATTTACTTATTTATTTTTAATTTTATTATGTTATGTTAGTCACCATACAATACATCATTGGTTTTTGATGTGGTGATCCACGATC
>NW_027710298.1:0-332 GCF_054177405.1 Leptonychotes weddellii | reverse complement strand
TAGTCTTATCCATTCTTTTGTCCTGAGCCAATTACACTCTGCCTGAGCTTATGACCAACTTCCTCCCTTGACCAAGCTCAATGCATATTGCATGACTCCAACCAATTTTAGCTGGTTGTGTCCCAAGGCAGACTCACATGTTATTTGTTCCTTTGGATGGATGGTCATTCAGCAGCCATTACCCACTATATTAGCAATGCCTCAGGACAAGAATCACATCCAGAAATAAGTATGGACATCCCACACACTGCCAGCTATTTATTCACTACGTGATTACAAGACTGTGTGCTCTAATGCCAATCCTAAAATAGTTTAGTCATTTTAATGGAGGG
>NW_027710297.1:0-332 GCF_054177405.1 Leptonychotes weddellii | reverse complement strand
GGGTTTTTTTTCCTTTTCTTAATTTTTTTTAATAAAGATTTTATCTATTTATTTGAGAGAGACAGCACGTGTGCGTGGGCATGAGTTGGGGGAGGGGCAGAGGGAAACGGAGAAGCAGATTCCCTGCAGAGCAAGGAACCCAATGTGGGGCTCAATCCCAGGATCCTGAGTCCATGACCTGAGCTGACAGCAAATGCTTAACCAACTGAGCCACCTAGGCGCCCTTCCTTTATTTCTTAAAAACAATTTACTATTAAAAATAAAAATAAAAATAGCCTGGGTGGCTCAGTCATTAAGCGTCTGCCTTCAGCTCAGGTCATGATCCCAGGGTC
>NW_027710296.1:0-332 GCF_054177405.1 Leptonychotes weddellii | reverse complement strand
TGCTGTTGAGTATCTTTTCATGTGTTTATTGGCCATTCACATATCTTCTTTGAAAAAATGTCTACGTCCTTTGCCCATTTTTGAATCAGGTTGTTTGTTTTCTGCTGTTGAGTTTTAGTTTTATATATATTCTGGGTATTAATCCTTTATCAGACATATGATTTGTATATATTTTCTCCCATTCTGCGGGTTGCTTTTTACTCTGTTGATAGTGTCTTTGGATGCACAAAATTTTTTCATCTTTATGAAATCCAATTTGTCTATTTTTCTCTTGTTACCTGTGCTTTTGGGGTCATATCCAAGAAATCATTGCCAAATTCAATGTCTTAAAG
>NW_027710295.1:0-332 GCF_054177405.1 Leptonychotes weddellii | reverse complement strand
TTTTTTTTTAAAAAGGTGTTTCAAGTCCTGTTATTGGGGAACTCACTCTTGACTGACTGCTCCACCTGGATCCTCCTTATGGAGCAGGAGCTGTGTGTACTGACAGTGGGGAGTGAATGCTGGAAAGTGGTCGCATGCTAGGCTGCTGCCATTCCCACGTTTGTTCCCAGTGTGGATTTTCGGCAACACAGGTCCAAAGAGGATGAGATCTGAAATTTACTGGTTGCCAAATCTACCCAGAATAGGTCTTCAGCCCTGGGAAGCTAGGGAAGATGGGAGCTATCTTGCATCTGCTGAGCCCACCAAAGCATCTCTTCTGCAACATAGAGCTG
>NW_027710294.1:0-332 GCF_054177405.1 Leptonychotes weddellii | reverse complement strand
TGAAAAGTTACGCTTTTTTTACATTATTTAAATATTTCATCAAACTGTCATATTTAGGCGTCAAAATGGCGACATTCCAATTAAAGGTGCTTTGAATTGTTTATACCCTTTATATTCAGATGGTTCAAAAACACTCTATATTTATAAAACTTATTAATTTTAGGAGAGACCATGCGTTATTCATTACTAGCTGTAGCAGTTGCCAGTGTTCTGAGCTTAACTGCCTGTGATAAAAAAGACGATACCGCTGAAACAACTACGACTGAAGACACAGCAGCAGCCTCTAATACTACTGGTGAAGCGCCATCAACAGGTAGCGCTGACCAGTATAC
>NW_027710293.1:0-332 GCF_054177405.1 Leptonychotes weddellii | reverse complement strand
CATCATTTACTTAATGCCCTACTGGGGCCACTTAGACAATATCCAATTTCTTTTTATTTTAAGCTTTATTTATTTAAATCACCTCTACACCCAATGTGGGGCTCAAACTCATGACCCTGAGATCAAGATCCCGTGCTCTTCTGACTGAGCCAGCAGGTGCCCCAGCAATATCCAATTCCTTATGATTTTCTATAGCTAAACCTTTATGTACATGACCTTTAACTTAGAACTTAGAACAAATTCCTGGAAAATATAATTTCTTCAAAAAGAGTGTGCATACTATAAAAACCAAAATTACCCTTCAGAAAGATTGTACCACTTTCTCTCCTTCT
>NW_027710292.1:0-332 GCF_054177405.1 Leptonychotes weddellii | reverse complement strand
TCAGTTGGTTAAGCGACTGCCTTCGGCTCAGGTCATGATCCTGGAGTCCCGGGATCGAGTCCCGCATCGGGCTCCCTGCTCAGCGGGGAGTCTGCCTCTCCCTCTGACTCTCCCTCTCTCATGCTCTATCACTCTCTCTCTCAATAAATAAATAAAAATCTTAAAAAAAAAAAAAGGCAAATGCTCTAGTTCTCTGAATATCTTAACTGGTGAAAGAGAGGAGTCTGGGGGACTTACAGCATCTCTCAGGGCATGACCCAGAAGTAGGATCCCTTGTGATTAATAGTGAGACCCAACTAATGGTGGCTTAAAACCAAGCTATTTCTGTCTTA
>NW_027710291.1:0-332 GCF_054177405.1 Leptonychotes weddellii | reverse complement strand
TAGTTTTTGATGTAGTGTTCCATGATTCATTGTTTGCATATAACACCCAGTGCTCCACGCAGTACGTGCCCTCCTTAATACCCATCACCAGGCTGACCCATCCCCCCACCCCCCTCCCCTCTAAAACTCTGTTTCTCAGAGTCCATAGTTCCTCATGGTTCGTCTCACCCTCCGATTCCCCCCCTTCATTTTTCCCTTCCTGATATCTTCTTTTTTTTTTTTTAACATATAATCTATTATTTGTTTCAGAGGTACAGGTCTGTGATTCATCAGTCTTCCACAATTCACAGCGCTCACCATAGCACATACCCTCCCCAATGTCCATCACCCAG
>NW_027710290.1:0-5877 GCF_054177405.1 Leptonychotes weddellii | reverse complement strand
TCTGGTAAGCGCTGTGAATTGTGCAAGACTGTTGAATCTCAGATCTGTACCTCTGAAACAAATAATGCAATATATGTTAAGAAAAAAAAAAAGAAGAAGAAGAAGGTAGCGGGAGGGGAAGAATGAAGCGGGGGAAATCGGAGGGGTAGACGAACCATGAGAGACGATGGACTCTGAAAAACAAACAGGGTTCTGGAGGAGAGGGGGGTGGGAGGATGGGTTAGCCTGGTGGTGGGTGTTGAGGAGGGCACATTCTGCATGGAGCACTGGGTGTTATGCACAAACAATGAATCATGGAACACTTCATCTAAAACTAATGATGTAATGTATGGGGATTAACATAAGAATAAAAAAATAAATAAATAAATATCAGGACTTTAAAAAAAAAAAAAGAAACCAGTAAGATTGGGAATGTAGGGTAGAGATAGGTCATGACCCTTCTAAGATACCACAGAAATTTTACTTTGTTTTATTTTAAAGAATTATTTATTTTTAGAGAGAAGTACAGAGAGAGAATGCAAGTGGGGGGAGGGGCAGAGGGAGAGAGGGAGAATCCTCAAGCAGATTCTGCACTAAGCACTGAGCACCGAGCCAGATGCGGGGCCCAGTTCCAGGACCCTGAGATCATGACATGAGCAGAAATCAAGAGTCGGTCGCTTAACCGACCGAGTCATGCAGGCGCCCTGATACCACAGAAATTTTAACAGAATAATCAAATTTAGTTTTGAAAAATGAGACACTGTGGCAAATTTTGTTTCGAAAATATTATCATTAAAAAAAGTATCAGCTTGGTAGTAATAAATGTTTTTGTTAAGCATCCCCAAAATAAAAATCACATTTCAACAGAAAAATGATGGATTTTAAAGCATTTTTACAGGGCACATGAAGTATCTGCTGGGGTTAGAAAAACCCATTAGACGACCTATCACAACAAGATGTTGCTGTGTATGGTTCTGTGATTGTTACTGCTAATTTTATTTCAGATCTGTAGTATTTTAACACTTACGCACTATTCCTGAAACAATTCCTTGGAACTTAAATGGGAGGTGGACTTATTTATATTGCAAATGTCAGCTCTACAGCATTCAGCAGGATCCCCCCTCCCTGAGAGGGCACTGAGAGCTAATTAACTCACCAAGCAAAGCTCACTGAATAGTAAACCAGGACCTTGCATCTTATTCAGTATTTCATCTTATTCAGGATTCCACCTTGATCTAACAACGCCATTGACCCTCAATACCCGAAAAGGGCAGCACTCAACTGAAACAACTGTTAGACTTTTCTTGTAAAGTCTAGAAAGTTCAGTAACTTTTTCATATTCTTTCAAACACGCCGTGGTTTTAGCCAATTTTAATTATTTCACTGAAGAAAAGATCACTACAAACATAGGTCATAATGTTCACCTGAAGGGTACTTAAGACCTCAAAATACTTCTCAACACCTCTCCTGATGTTACTACAATGGCAAATACCACTGCTTGCGCATTCAGCATCCATTCCCCTCGCCAGTGCTCCTTGAGGGCAAAGCACAACTTACATCCAGGCTGACAGAGGCCATTAAGGCAATTTATCCACCACAGACTATACAGTCGGAGTCTTAGCCCCTGTGCCTTCTCACGTTGCCTATAGTTTAGCCGTAATGAAACTCTTGAACTTCTTGAGCTATGTCATGTTCTTTCAGACCTCTTTGCGTTCAGACGTTGCTCCCTCTACAGGGAACACGTCTTGTCCACATCTTAACTTGACAAAACGCTTATCATCTTCAGCCCAGCTCAGGCTTTCAGTACTTCCGGTTAGAATGCGTGGCCTTACTCTGTGTTCCCACAACTCCCAGGACATAGCCTATTTCTGGCATGTAATTGGTGTTACAAACATGCATGTAACACTGATTCTGTGCCAGGCACTGTTCTAAGTGCTTTACAATTATTCTCTTAATTCTCCTAGGAACCCTGTGACATACATCCATTATTATCACACTGTTTTTACAACCACTGGCATGTTTTGTTTGTTGTTGTTGTTGTTTTTTTTTTTAAAGATTTTATTTATTTATTTGAGAGAGAGAATGAGATAGAGAGCATGAGAGGGGGGAGGGTCAGAGAGAGAGGCAGACTCCCTGCTGAGCAGGGAGCCCAACGTGGGACTCGATCCTGGGACTCCAGGATCATGACCTGAGCCGAAGGCAGTCGCTTAACCAACTGAGCCACCCAGGCGCCCAACCACTGGCATGTTTGTTGATCTTCTCCATTCTATTACAGGGCCGGGATTATGATATAGTCAGTCATCTATGAGCCTAGTACAGTGCTTGGCACAAATGAACTATAAAATACGGGCTTGCTGAATGAATGGATTTGTTTATCAGCTATGTAAAAAGTCATTCAGAGTTAAGGGAAGTTTAGATGGAACTGGGGTAGAGGATCAAGAGGGCTCACATCTGTGTTCCTGAGGGGAAAAAGAAGACAGAGTATGATCTGTGCCAGAAAACACTTTGTAAACAGGGGGCCTCATATGGGCACTGGCTCCCCAAAGGGCAACAGAAGGAACAAAGGAGCAGCAAACAAGAACGGAAAAAACACAAGCCTTACCTACTCCACAGTTCTGTCCAACATCATTTCTGAGGACAAGGTTAAGTAATTCAAGGCCAGGGAGTTGTATTTCCTAGGTTGCCAGGGAATTCAAAGACCTTCAGTCTGTACCAAACAGAATTAGGTTGAGGAAACTAGACGCCACTTCTACCCTTTGGTGGGTTGACAGCTAACGTGCTGAAAAGCCGCAAGGCTTCCCCACCACTGAAGACTTCTGGGGAGGAAAATATGCCACCTCCCCTACCAGCCTGTTTCAGATGTTGTTCTTCCTGGAAGCTAACTTAGGTTTCAGGGGAATTTTGGAGCTAGTTTTAAAAACACCTTTTTGTAGAGATGGAAAATGATGAATCAAAATGTTCAGTAAATCCTCCATATTTGCAGAGGATGTTTTAAGTTGTTATAACAGAGAAGACCTCTGATGACTCACTCTGTACATTAATAGCAGCTAACACTTCTGTTCAGTCAGGTACTGCATTTCGCATGGGAAAAAAGACCTCATGTAATCCTCACATGATGGCATGAGTTAGGTAGCATTATTATTTTTAAAGATTTATTTATTTAGAGAGAGAGAGCAAGCACAAGCAGGAGGGGCAGAAGGAGAGGGGGGGAGAATCTCAAGCAGACTGTGCTGAGTGTGGAGCCCGATGTGGGGCTTGATACCATGACCCCAGGACCACGACCTGAGCCAAAACCAAGAATCAGATGCTTAACCAACTGAGCCACCCAGGTGCCCTGAGTTAGGTAGCATTATTAACCTAATTTTGTAGATGAGAAAACTCAGTCTCAGAGATGAGTCACTTGTACGATTTGCCAGATGATTACAGGGTGACTTTCCCCTAATTCTTACCACCTCTATTGTTAATAAAGACAGAATCATTGATTAAGGGCTAAGTCTGGGACTAGCTCTGGGAATTTAATTATTTAAAATGATGACTTCTGAATCCCAAACCCAGATAATCTCTTGTGTAATAAAATTTCCTCCCATAAAGATAGGAGATTCATCAGGTGACTTTTTTTTTTTTTATTAATTTGAGCAGCCTCTCCAGGCACGGTCTATTCAGAAATTAATTGAACTGAAATGTTCACTTTTTACGTGTGGGTAAGTGACAGATATTTTAAGAATGCTTATCCTTGGAAATGCAAATCAAAACCACACTGACATACTACTTGACACCCACAAGGATGGCTATAATAAAAAAAAAAAAAAGATAATCCCAAATGCTGGTGAGGATGTAGAGCAATGAGAACTCTCGTATATTGCTGGTGGGTACCTTAAGTGGTGTAGCCACTTTGAAGAACAGTTTGGGCAATACTCAAACATTTAAGCATAGAGTTCCCATTATGACCTATCAATTCCACTTCTAAGTATGTAATGAAGGGAATTTAAAATGCCTGTGTACACAAAAAGTTCACCACAGTATTATTCGTAATGGCCAAAGGGTGGAAAACCACCAAAATGTCCACTGACTAATGAAGAGATAAACAAAATGTGACATAACCATACAACAGAATATTATTCAGCTATAAAAAGCAATGAGGTACTGATGCATGCTACAATAAATGAGTAAACGTTGAAGATACTATGTTAAATGAAAGAAGAAATGAATGTTACAAAAGACTGCATATTGTATGATTCCATTTTTATGAAATGTTCAGAACAGGCAACTCTATGTGGATGAAAAGTAGATGAGTGCCTGCCTAGGAGTGGGGGTGGGCGTGGGGATGGGGAAAATGGTAGGAGACTACTAAATGGTGTGGAATTTCTTTTCAGGGTGATGAGAATATTCAAAAATGGCTTGTGATGATGCAGGCACAGCTCTGGATATACTAGAAGCCCCTGAATTGTACAGCTTAAGTGGGTGAATTTATGGTGTGTCAATAAAGCCATTTAAAAAAAAGTGTTTGTTCACCTTCACTCCCAACAAAACTTATTAACATTAGATCATCTGATAGGTTACATGGCAATGATACAAGAGTTTAGTTGTATTGTTTTACTCAGTACAACTCACATCAGTTAGTTGTTGGGCATGAAGCAAAACAATAAAAACAATTCTCAATGGGGGGCAGAAAGCTTTATGTTCTGCTTGGATTGCAGAAGCATCAACCCTTCCCCCAGTAAACCCAGAGGGTGCTCTATTACACTGGATTGTTATCAAGAACTCACACAGAGGACAAAGTTGGGAAATGTTCTTTCTTCCATCTTCCTGTTCATGAGACAGCCCCATGCTTGGGATTCTAAAGCTTAGAAGCTTTAAAGCATTTTTCCTTGACCCAGTGGCAGCAAAGTAATAAGTAATGGCAAGAACGGATTTTGAGAAGGAAACTTCATCTCCAGGGAACCGGATCACAGAACTGGCCTGACAACTCCCTTACCCCTCAACATACATCCCATATATTTCCCAAAGAATGGGAAACTTTTCCCACGACTTTATCTTATCAGCCCAGTGACATCCTCTTAAATACCAAGTCCTCTTCTTGTTCGTAAGAATACAAGCCATTCTGAATGTCAAAAAGATATGGGAAATATGTTTATACTCGCACTTGTATGTAACCCAACTTCAATCAGTGGAGTCTCAAAGGAGAAAACGTCTCGGTCCAGGGATGCTTCTCAATTACATTTTATGTTCCAGCTGGATAACTGAGTGCCGTTTCTCCAACTCAACGGCTGACACAGTGGGAGGCACACTCAGAAATGAACAGTGGGAACAGTTATCCAGCTCCGGGTGGGCAGAATGGAAAGCATGCACATATTCACTGCACTTTGAACATGGCAGAATATTCCAGAGGGACGGGTCAGATGTCAGGGAGTTGTTAGGGTATCCTGGGTGGTGGCATGTTTTTGAGCTTTAGGGTCTCTGGAGGTCAAAACAATAGTGCTTTATTAACAAAATGTACTGAGGATGGTCTTTTCTTTTTTTCAGAATGTGGATTAAGTGTCTCACTAAATGAACAGAGTGAATGCTTAATTTTCTGCCATGACTTTCCATGTTTATTGACCATTCCTCCTTCATCCTCGGATTATTGGATACTAATTTGAGAAATCCTTAATTGGAGAAATACTTGGAAGGTATATTCATCAGCACTGTTGACTGTTTAGGCATGGGATGAGAGAGAAGTCAAGAGTCCCAAAGATTCCTCTATTTTTAGAGTTACCCTATGACCCAGCAATTGCACTCCTGGGTATTTACCCCAAAGACACAAATGTAGTGAAAAGAAGGGCCATATGCACCCCAATGTTCATAGCAGCAATGTCCATAATAGCCAAACTGTGGAAAGAGCTGAGATGCCCTTCAACA